>NW_006922627.1:89812-94358 GCF_000298275.1 Orycteropus afer afer
AAACCATGCAAGTGAGAAGAGAAAGGGATGGTATATATAAAACCCTGAAAGAGAAAAATTTTCAACCAACAATTATATACCCGGCAAAACTGTCCCACAAGTATGATGGTGAAATTAGGAGATTTCCAGGTAAGCAGAAACTAAGAGAATTTGTTAAAAGCAGACCAACTTTACAAGAGATGCTAAAGGGAATCTTTTGAACAAAGACCCAAAAATAGCAAATAACAACTGACCATTAATGTACAAGGTGACATAACCCATAAACCACAGTTATGGATATATCCAACGTAAAATGAGCTTATAAGACTGTAAACAGGGAACCAGAGACATAAATTGGAAAGTGAGGACAACTACAAAGAAAAAGAGGGAAAAGACTGTGTCGTTACAGAACTTCTAAATGATGAGGAAGTCAAGAGAGTTGCAAGATAGGATGGACTATTCTAAACTCATGGAGAAAATTATAAATCATAGGGTAACCTCAAAGAAAAATGATAACCCTTCATAATCAGAATAAAAAAGAGGAAAAGCACAAATACTCAGCAAATACTAAAACAGCAACAAAGGAAATGATAACATGATACATAAACATATTGAGCTCAGCACAGAACATAATATAGAACAAAAAAAAACAGGGACACCGTGAAAAAACACATACCAAAATGACAGCAACAAATTCATACTTGTCAATAATTACCCTGAATGCTAATGGATTAAATGCACCACTCAAGAGATGGAGAGTTGCAGATTGGATAAGAAAACAAAACCCATCAATATGCAGCCTACAAGAGACACACCTTAGAGATAAAGACAAAGATAGACTAAAAATCAAAGGTTGGAAAATGATATTACAAGCAAATGGCAACTGTAAGGGAGTAGGAGTAGCAATATTCATTTCTGATCAAAGTGACCTTAAGACAAAAACCACTATGCGAAACAAGGAAGGGCATTATATAATGGTTAAAGGATCAATTGAACATGAAGATATAAGCATAATAAATATCCATGTACCCAATGAAAGTGCCCCAGAATACATAAATAAGACCTTAAAAGAGTTGACAAGCCAAATAGATGACTCCACAGTCATAGTGGGAGACTTTAATACACATATTCTTTGAAAGATAGAACAACTGGAAAGAAACCCAACAAAGTTTCAGAAGAGCTAAACAATCTTGGCCTACAGAGCACTTCACCAAACAACAGCACAATATACATTCTTCTCCAGTGCACATGGAACATTTTCCATGATAGACCATATGTTAGGCCATTAAGCAAGCCTTCATAAATTTAAAAACATTGGAATACTGCAAAGCATCTTCTCAGATCATAATGCTATCAAATTAGAAATCAACAATAGGAAGATCAATAGAAAAAGAGTAAACACATGGGAACTGAAATATACCCTCCTTGAGAAAGACTGGGTAAGAGAAGAAATCAAAATTGAAATACAAAAATTCCTTGAATAAAACAAGAATGAAAACACAACATACCAAAATCTTTGGGACACAGCAAAAGCAGTAATCAGAGGCCAATTTATAACATTAAATGCATACATCAAAAAAAGAACAATGAGTCAAAATCAATACTTAAAACATCTCCAACAGTTAGAAAAAGAACAGCAAGGAAAGCCCATAGTGATTTGTACTTAGCTTCAAGACTTGCTTTGGCCAAAAGAATGTTTTTAGAAATAATATTGTATCTGTAACCTAAAACTTAAGAAATATTGCACTTTTATGTTTTCCTTTTTGACTACCTATATAATTTGACATGTGTAGAACATATCCTGGTGTTTATTGATCTACAGAAAATGAGGATAAGTATAGAGAAAAAACTGATAACTTGCAGATTGTAGCCAAGCTTAGCTGACCCACTGCCTGAAATAGTCAACCCACAAATCCATGAGGGAGAGAAAAAGTTTGTTTTTGTACTCTACTGTGATTTTGTTTTTTCTTATAGAGCAAGCATAAAAAACTAACTGGCTAATTATTTATAAAATTGATATAGTCTTGCAAGAAGTATCAAGAAATATAGAGAAAACACAGATTACCAGTGTCAGGAATGAAAAAGGATCCATTCCTACAGAGCCTGCAAACATTAAAAGGATAATGGGAGGATATCATGAACAATTTTATACCACTAATTTTGACAATTTAGATAAAACGAGTAAATTCCTAAAAAATCAAATAACTAGAACATTAGAAATAAAAAATATGAATACCTCTATGCTTATTAAATGAATTGAATCTGCTATGAAAATCTTTTCTTGAAAGCAAATGTCAGGTCCAAATAGTTTCAATGGTGAGTTCTTGCAAAGCTTTTAGGAAGAAATTCACAGACTCTTTCAGAGAACAGGAAAAGAAGGAACACTTCTCATTTCATTTATGGGGACCAAATATCTTTGATACTAAACTGAAAAAGAAAATGATATTATAGGAAAAAAAAATCTCTCTCATAAATATGGATGCAATGATATACTATGAACAATGTATAAGTAATAAAAATTCTGTGTGATTGCAAAAACGGCAAGGAGGCCACATTTTCTGACCTACTCTAACCCCATAAGAGGAAGACAGAATCACCATCAGTAACCTAAGGCCTATTCCTGCAATGCCAGACATGCTGCTTCCTTCTAGCCCTTTCACCAACCATTCCTCCCCAAGCACCCACCACCTATCTCCAGGGTCCGATAATTCACTGCAGTGGCCACACAGAATTCACAGATTACGGGGTTTATTAGGGAAGCACCAGGCTACAATTCAAGTTCAGGAAAAACGCTCAGTTTCTCTCCCAGCCCACAGTTTCTCTCCCAACAGTGCATGTCCCTCGGTGTCTCACTCAGCAATGTGTGTCTCTTGCATCTCTTTCCCAGCAGCATGTGTCTCTTTCAGGATCGCGTGTCTCTTTCAGCAGCACATCTTCCTCAACCAGCAGTCAGAGAGAGACTTCTGCCTCTAGGAGGCCTCCTTTTGAGCCTGGAAGAGTGACCAAACTAACCAATCATAACATCAGAATTCTAAGCACCTGAGAAAGAGCCGGAACCTCCCAGAACATTGCTTTGTGTTACACCCAACAGAAATACCCCAGGTGGATAACTTTTACAATCAGGAGTTCCTCAGTTGCTCACAGCCAATTTCACCACAGAGTTTACAAAGACTTATGGCTAGAAAAGCCACTTTAAGTAATGTACTTCACCGCAGTGATATATATATGTATGGGTGTATGTGTGTGTGTGTATATGTATATATAAAATGGATAATGCCACATGACCAGTTTAGTTTATCCCTATAAAGTAAAGGTGGTTTAACATGAATCAATACTTTAATGATTACATTAACAAAGATTAACAAAGTAGAATAAAATTATCTTAATAAATGCAGAAAAAGAATTCTAAAACATAACACTTATTCATGATATGATGAAAATATACCCTTAAAAAAGAAAACTTTCTTAATTGGATAAAATTATCTAGAAAACCATACAGTAAACATCATACTTAATGATGAAATTTTTAAAGCTATGTCCCTTAGATTTATTGTGGGGATCTACAGCTTTTATAGATATCACAGAGTCAAGAATAAGCAAGACATTCTTGATAAAGAAGAACTTGGATGATATGTGTTTGTGTGTGTGTGTGTGTGTATACGTATATATATAAAAAGATATAGTGTGTGGTATTGATGCAAGGGACCCTGGTGGTACAGTGGTTAAATTGCTGTTAACCAAAAAGTTGACCATTTGAACCCCTCAGCTGCTCCTCAAGAGAAAGATGTGGCAGTCTGACTCCATAAAGATTGACAGGTTTGGAAACCCTATGGAGCAATTCTACTCTGTACTATAAGGTTGCTATGATTTGGAATTGACTCCAGGGCAGTGATATATTTTTTTTTTCTGTGGGTGGGTATTGATGCAAGGATATACAAACCAACTGAAGAGACAGAATATAAAATCCAGGAATAGATCCATACATATATCAGTCAACCCATTCATGACAAAAATTACTCTGTTGTGCTGTAGGACATAATGTTCTTTGCAAGAAATAGTACTGAGTCATTTGGATATCTACCGTGAGGGGAAAAAAAGAGACATCTTCTTGTTACTTTATCTCATACATAAATTTTAATTCTAGATGGATTATAAATCTATATGTGAAAGCTTTAACAATTTAACTTGTACAAAAACGTAGGAGAATGTACATACCTTGTGGTTAGGCCATGATTTGGGGAAAAGGGCACAAAATATCCTAATTACAAAAGGAAAAAGTAATAAATTGGATTACATTTAAATTATGATTTTATGTTTTAAAGGACTCTGTGCAGGGAGTAAAAATACAAGTCATACCATGTGAAAAGATAGTTTTAATACTTATATCCATTAGGGGACTTTTAACTAGAATACATGAAGAACTCTGGAAATAAATAAGAAAGAAAGAAACAAGCAGACAACCCTGTAGAAATATGGACAAAAGATTTGAACAGACTTTCCACAAAAAGAGCTCTGGTAGCATAGTGCCTAAGGCATTTGACTGCTAATCAGAAGGTTGGCGGTTCAA
>NW_006922627.1:94978-98203 GCF_000298275.1 Orycteropus afer afer
TAAGGAGGTTACATTTAAGGTGAAATAATAATAATAAAAAAAGATGAGTATGATTTTTTTCTAGAGGAGGTTAGTGAAGAGGAAAGACCATGTGTGAAGTCCTTGAAATAGAAAAAAAGTTGACATTTTGGAGGAAATGAAAGGACACCAGTCTGGCAGGAATGCCAAGACTGAGAGTGAGAATAACATGAGATGAGACTGCTTTACCATCCTGCAGACCATGTTAAGGATTATGAACTCAATCCCAAGAACAAAAGAAAGCTGTAGAATGATAGCCAGTGGCATGGCACATACCAATGTACTTCTAATTTTTAGACATCACATACTGTAAGAAAAATGTATTGGAGTGGAACAAAGTTGAAGGTTGAAAGACATATGAGGAGGCCACTATACCAAGAAAATGATAATGGCTTGCATCAAGTTTGTGTCAGTGGAGTTCAAAATAAGCAGACACATTCAAAAAATATTTTGAAGGTAGAATTGACAGGGATTTGTGATGAATTGTTTGTGGGCAGTGAAGCAGAGATATTTATCAAGTGTAACTCAGAAGTTTCTGGCTTGGACACCTTGGTCATGCCTATTAAGTGGGGAAAATAGAAGAAAAAAAGTAGGTTTGGAGTGAATAATACAAATTTAACTTCAGATATTTTGAGTTTGGGAGTGCTGTGTTGCTTTAAAATGGAGATATCAAGGAGGCCTCTGTATATCGAGAAGTACAGTTTATAAATTTAATGTATAAGATAAGTGACAAAAGCTAAGGAGAATCCAAAGATTAACTTGTTGTTGTTGTTATGTGCCGTCGAGTCAGCCCCGACTCATAGCGAACCCTCCTTGGGTTTCTGAGGCAGTATCATTACGGAAGTAGGATTGCCCAACTTTCCTTCCGAGGAGTGGCTGGTGGGTTTGAACAGCCAGCCTTCTGGTGAGCAGTCAAGTGCTTTAGCCACTATGCTACCAGAGCTCCTAAAGATTAACTATTCAGACTTTATTAGACAATTGATTCTCTTTTCATTAGATGCCTTTAGATAAATGTAATTCTTCCAAAAGTCATGTATTTAAAAGGGTCATGCACATGTGTACATATACAGAAATAAGTCCTACTAATGCAACAGTTCTTAATAGTTGCAACTTGCCTGATTTTCTCTCTATGCCTGTGAACATCTTGACTGCAATAGTTATTATATAAGCTTATATGTTATATGGAGAGATTCTTAAATTTGAGATTTTATGAATAGACCAAACAGAATTACGAATGAAAAAACATGCAAAATGATACAGAAGCTCTAAATGATACACAATGAGTATATATATGCCTTGAGAGAGAGAGATTTTCTAGGTTAGAAATACATGAGAACCCTATTTTCATTGCACAGAAAAATGAAACACAAGATGTTACATAGACTGATTTTACTATAAGTGGAAATGACATGAAAAAGAATTCAAAAAGAAAAAAAAAATCCAGAAAAGTAATCATAACAGCAAAAAGTGAAAAACTACAGAAAAAGACACAAAGTAGCAGAAGATGACAATCAGAAGTGAAAAAAAGCATTTTTCTGGATCAAGAGTGTAGGAAGATGCTTAAAGAATGAACTATGCTACGAAGAGTTCTCTGATTACCAGCCAGGTGGATCATTTGTCAACTTTTGTACAAGTACATGGAAAAATCTTTCCTTGATTCTGTAATTGATTTTTGTAAGTCTAACTCAGTGCATGGACCGTCAAGAAAAATGTATGCTGAACTGAATGTCTGAACTAGGTAAAAATTAGAGCTTAGAGATTCCTTTGAAAAGCTGAGTTTTCTAATAGGTTCACTAGAATTTTCAAATATTTTTGGTAAATATTAACCCAGAAAAGAGGTGTTTTTTTTTTTTTGTTGTTGTTGTTGTTGGGGATGCATCTTGAATCTCAAAGAGATTATTAAAGACTGCTCTACAAAGTTTTAAGTGGACTTTCAGTAGGACACTAAAGAAAAAGGCACATTTTAATTTTTTTTCTATTGGACCCATGTCTAAACTTTGGGGTTGGTAGAGGTAAAATGTTACTATTGAGGGTGAGAATCTGAAAATATATGGCACTTTTTTACCAATATTGTAATTGCAACGATTTACAATGATGACATTAGTTTTCCAATTAGTAAAACCAATATTTCTCAGTTTTATAAATTTTATTGATGATATTTATGGTAGTTAAGTTGTGTGTCAACTTGGCTAGGCCTGGTTGAGTGGATGGGCAGCTGGATGTCATATTCCCCATGATGAGACTAGTAATCAACTCCATGATAGTATCTACTGTGAGTAGCTGAGTAGCTGCTTTTGGGTATGTGCTCTGCTTCCCGTATATAAGCAGCAGCTTTGGGAATGGTCTCTAGCTTATGACATGCTTGGACCCTGCATGTAGCCATGTCGCTGTTCAGCAGCCTGCCATGCTCTGCCAACCTTGGGACTTACAATGGACTTGAATTAATGACCTGCCATGTGGTTTGGTAACATCAGGACTGTGCCATTTTATTTGTCGACTGGTCTTGTCAGCCTCTGCAGCCAGTAGCTGCCTGAGTGAAGACATGCCTCTAGCTTCAGTGGGCTGGGAGCAAGAGGCAGAGCTGAAGTCCAAGGTCAGGGACTTTCACACAGCCCCTAGTGCCTGGCACTTTGAACTCAGATTTAAAGCCTCCAAACTGTAAGAGAATTCATTCCTGTTTGTTAAGGCTATCCCACTTGTGGTATATTCCTGTCAGAGCGGCACTAGGTAACCAGAACAATATTATTTTCCATTTGGTTTCTAAAAATTAATCCACTTTGCATGCATAAGTTTTTTGACAGTACAACATTTGTTATTTACTTTTTAAATCAAGAAATCTCAAAACAAAAGATTGCTACAAACGTCTACTTTGTAAGTAAGGAAAATTTATAATCAGTAAGATATTTATTTTTTTTGCTACATATGAACTACACTGAACATACAAGAAATTTCAGCTTGCAGTCAAAGATTGCTTGGCTATGCCTTCTTTTTTATTTGATTGCAGAATGGAAATAGAATATATTTTTAGTCCCAGGAAATTATGACTATGTCGTTGTTGTTGTTGTTATGTGCCATTGAGTTGGACCCGACTCATAGTGACCCCTCCTTGGGTTTCCGAGGCAGTATAACTACGGAAGTAGATTGCCCAACATTCCTTCCAAGGAGTGGCTGGTGGGTTTGAACTGCCTTAGGCACTACGCTGCCAGA
>NW_006922627.1:98443-109188 GCF_000298275.1 Orycteropus afer afer
TAAAGAGTTATAAAGGCTGTAGTACACATGAAACACCATGCTAAGCATCATGGGAAATATAAAATATAATTGCGAACTCTGTGCCAAGACCTGTGTTAAGCACTTTACATACTTCATCTCACTTCATTTTCATAGAATCTCTGCTCATTATCCTAATTTTAAAGATTCAAAACTCTGAGGGACAGAAAATTTACTTTTTCCTAAAATTATAAGTAGCAGACCCAGAAGTCAAACTTAATCAATCTGAATTTAGAGGTTGAGTTATGACCCACTTTATACGTCTACCAGGCAATCATGTCCAAGAAATGGGACTAGAGGCCCATGGAACAAAATGTGATTACGTGAAAAGTCATATAGAACAGGCAGTCATTATTATGAAGGATTAGGAACATACACTGTTTCTTGCCTCAAGTAGCTTGTCATTGACTTTCTCAGATTTACAATGGTGGCCTGTTTTGACTTTTCTGTCACGATCAATGATTTTAAGAAGGGTAGCAGGATGGAATGGAATAAAATTATGTCATTACTTGTGTTTTCTCTTTGCAGTCTCTCTGAACTCACATTTAATATGGAGTAGGTTTCTTTACAAAGACAATTTATTCTCATTCTACCCAGAAATCAATAAGAATCCTAGATTTTAAATTTCTTGTCCTTATCCATCTTCACAACCAATCAGTTTACAAATACTGATGCTTAATTTTTCCTGTAATATTATTCCTTATTTTCCATTACAGCTATCATAGCCCTAATTTGAGTTCTTTATAAAACTGGACTTTTTAATGTTTCTTAAATATCTTCTTGCATATAGCCTATGCCTTCCTTGTTTCCTTTCCATTCTTTATACACCCCACAGATGACCTTTCTTAAAACACTACTGTCGTCATGTCATTTTTCAACTGGAGAACTACACAGATGGTATTAAATGAAAAGTTCTAGAATTTCACTTAGGAATTTTTTTTTTTTTTTTACTTTCTAACTGTTTGTATCTTTATATACCTTTACATCAGCAAAGATTCTGACATAAACTTATGTACTCCTTGTGGCCTAATTATTCCACTGTACCGAAATGACCTCCTATAATACTACCCATCTTCTAAAATGCTATCCCTTCCAAAGATTAGTTTTAAATTCTACCTTCTCCATGATAACCAATCCCAAACTTTTCACTCCTTCTTCTGAAATCCTCAAGGTTTTTCTGTCTTTTTAAATCAGTCATGTTGTTGTTGTTGTTGTTGTTTGCCATCGAGTTGCTCCCGACTTATAGCGACCTCTCCTTGGGTTTCTGAGGCAGTATCACTACAGAAGTAGGATTGCCCAACCTTCCTTCTGAGGATTGGCTGGTGGGTTTGAACCGCCAGCCTTCTGGTTAGCAGTCAAGTGTCTTAGGCACTATGCTACCAGAGCTCCTTAAATCAGTCATAGAAGAATAAAATTATGTCAGACTAAAAATCATCTATTGTATAAATACATTTGATGTTCAAATATGTTTTATGGCATTACTAAATGTGGACATACAGCTTATCATAGAACACTCTTAGTCATAGGGAACTGACTATTTTGTGAAGGCATCACTTTCATCTTTGTACAACAGAGTGATTTTCAGTATTAAGCTAAAATAATCACCTGGGACACTTTTTACGCATCATCCTTGTTCTATTCCTTGTTACCAATTATAAGAACAGTGAGATCATAGACACTGCGGGTAAACAGCTATCATGAGTAAGGGAGAAGTTAACCTGTGGCGGAAGATGAGGTAAAATCAGAGACAGACATAAGTGGAATAATTTAATATGGTAGACTCACTAATGTACCAAGCAATGGATCCTCATTGCTCATTTTTGAGAGGATCATTTCTCAATGGATGACCATTATGACGACTGTTGGTTCACAGAGCTGTTTTCAGAAAACAGAACTACTGTTGAAGCTAAAAAAGCATTACAATTCTTTATGTAGCCTGATTTTGTGATTGATGAAATGATTTTTGTAGAAGAAATGAATAAACAGTGATGTCAAGTGTCTCCTTACAATTTTATGTATATCAATAACTTCTTAAACACCTGCCAAGTTAGGTAATCTGATTTTTAAGCATTTTAAGTTGAAAGATAAAATCACAAGCCCTATAAAATATAATATTTTAGTTTATATGTAGCCCTTTGCAATTGTTTTGCTGTTCTTATTCTGATTCTTATTCTAAGGACCTCTGATGATGTAGTGTCTAAGGCATTTGACTGCTAACCAAAGTTGGCGGTCAAGCCCACAAGCCACTCTATGGAAGGAAGATGGAGCAGCCTACTACCATAAAGATTTAGCACCTCAGAAACCCAATGGGGGTCACTATGAGTTGGAATCAACTCAATGGCAGTGGTTTGGTTTTTCTTTTGGTTTATTCTGATATCTAGTATATCCATTTTTCCTCCCAGCTTTTTGCTTTCAACAGATTTGATAAATACATTGTGTCTTCTTCTTCTTCTCCTTCTTCTTCTCCTTCTCCTTCTCCTTCTTCTTCTTCTTCTTCAATGACAGATACATGTTTAAAAGGTTGAGAGCAAGGTGAGATCTTGAAAACCCAAAGTTCTGATTGGTGGTAATCCACTAACCAACATATTGTACTTCTGCTCAAAAGGCCATTAAAAAACAAACAAACAAACAAACAAAAATCCAATTTATAATTTTATTGTCATCCAAAGCATATTGCTCCATCTTGTTCAAATTCTTATCATCTTAAACCTTTTTAAATCTGTTTCTGAATGCATTCACAGGAAACACAAGGCAGTAAACGATCATTCTATACATACATATCTTACTTTTTCACAGTAGCTGTCCAAATGACTCAGCATAATTTCTTGTGAAGACTGCTTTTTCCTATAGTACAGCAAAGTTGTTTTTGTCATGAGTGGACTTGTACATGTATGGGTCTATTCCTGGATTCTATAGTCTGTCTCTTTGGTTTATTTGTATATCCTTGCATCAATGCCCACTCCACCAAAAATCTCACTGTTGTGTAGTTAATTACAACTCATAGTAGCCCTTTAGTATACAGTAGAAATATAAAATATAAAAGCACTAACATTAACTGAGAATTGTAGTAAGACCTGTGTTAAGAAAAGGATGGGCTCTAAAGTCAGATTTCATGAGCTGGAATACCAACTCTTATACTTACAACCTGTATGATATCAGACATTTTATTTCATTTCTCTGTGCTTTGTTGTCTTCATCCATGAAATGAGTATAATACAAATAAACAGTACTTGATAGAATTTCTCTGAATATTAAAATTGTTAATACTTATAAAGCACTTAAAACAGCACCAGAAACATATTTGTCAATATTATTAGCTATCATGCCAATCAATCGATTTTCTCTGTGGGAGGGTGTGGTGGGGAAGGCTATAAATTGTTAATCTCTGTATTCACTGTGATGCCATGGATGGCACTGTGAATACAGTGAGCACTCAAATAGTAGTGAATGGATTTTTATACAATGAACATTTGTTGAGCACCTACTGTATGTAACAAACATAACATAGGGTATTTGACTAGTAATAAACCATATTCTCCTGTAAATATGAATTAATTTAGGTTTATGGATAAACATGAGATAGAAGAAAAAGAAAATAGGAGAAGAGAAAGAGGAAATGAGACATCCAATGACTTTTTATGAAGTTGATGCTGTACAGTATATTTGACAAAAAAGACAATTTCCTACAAACAAAATTCTGGTAAATAAGAAAACCACAAAGAAAGTTTGAGGAAATTTTGTTTGAAATATTAAGCTCATTAAACACCAAATAGTCTTTGAGAACAACAGCTGGTAGGCTTAGGGAATTGGAGATGGTTTTAATAATATTGTACAATAGTGGTAATGGTAAGGAAAAATGAAAAATTAAACAATATTATATTGATTAAATAATAATAATAAATTCATTATGCATTCATTAGTTGCTTTTGGATATATATATAAAGAAAGGTATTGAAAGATATTCAAAAACATTGTTTAGTTAAAAAATAGGTAACATAAGAGTGTATGCAGTTTGATTCGTTTTTCTTTTTATAACATATATATGAAAAGATCTGAAAGTCAACATATAAAAGGGCTTTGTGATTAGTTTATATTGTCTTCTTTTTTGTCAGTGTATATGTATTAAATTAGTGATTGTAAAATTGTTGTTGTTGTTGTTAGGTATCGTCAAGTTGATTCTTACTCACAGTGACCCTATGTACAACAGAACACTACCCTGTCCTGTACCATCCTCACAATACTTGCTATATTTGAGCCCATTGTTGCAGGCACTGTGCCAATCCATCTCGTTGAGGGTCTTTCCTTTTTTCTCTGACCCTCGACTTTACCAAGCATGATATCTTTCTCCAGGGAATGGTCCCTTCAGACAACATGATCAAAGTACGTGGCCATTTTCACTTCCAAGAAGCATTCCAGCTGCACTTCCTCCAGGATGGATTTGTTCGTTCTTCTTGCAGGTATTCTTAGAATTCTTAGACAATACCACATTTCAAAGTCATTCTTCTTTGATCTTCCTTCTTCATTGTCCATCTTTTAGGTACAAATGAGATGATTGAAAATACCATGTCTTGGGTTGTTGTTGTTGTTAGGTGCCGTCGAGTTGTTTCTGACTCATAGTGACCCCATGCACCGCAGAATGAAACACTGCCCTATCCCGAGCCAGCCCCACAATCCCTGCTATACTTGAGCCATCATCGCAGCCACCGTGTCAATCCATCTCATTGAAGACCTTCCCCTTTTTTGTCGACCCTCCATCCTACCAAGCATGACATCCTTCTCCAGGGAATGGTCCCTTCTGACAACATGACCAAAAGAATTGAGATGAAGTCTGGCCATTCTTGCTTCCAAGGAGCATTTCAGGTGCACTTCCTCCAGGACAAATCTGTTAGTTCTTTTAGCAGTCCACGGTACTTTCAGCATTCTTCGCCAGCGTCACAACTCAAAAGCATCAACTCTTCTTCGGTCTTCCTTATTCATTGTCCAGCTCTCACATGCATACGAGGCGATTGGAAATATCATGGCTTCTGTCAGGCACACCTTAGTCCTCAAGGAGACATCCTTGCTCCTCAGCACTTGAAACAGTTCCTTCATGGTTGACCTTCCCAATGCTACATGTTGTCTAGTGTCCTGACTGCCGCTTCCATTGGCATCGATTGTAGAACCAAGCAACATGAATTCTTTGACAACCTCAATCTTCTCTCCAATGCTGCTCATTGGTTCAGTTGTGAGGATTTTTGTTTTCTTTATATTGAGACGTAATCCATACTGCAGACTGTATTCTTCAAACTTCATCAGTAAGTGCCTCAAGTCATCCTCACTTTCAGCAAGCAAAGTTGCATCATCTGCATATCTCAGGTTGTTAATGATTCTTCCTCCAATTTGATGCCATGTTTTTCTCTATATAACCCAGCTTCTCGGATTATTTGCTCAGCATATAGATTGAATAAGTGTGGGGAAAGGATACAACCCTGATGCACTCTGTTCTTGATTTTAAAACATGTAATGTTCCCTTGTTCTGTTTGAAAAATAGCCTCCTGGTCAAGGTTGATAACAATGTGCTATTAACTCCAACTATTAACTCCAGAAAATTAATTCCAGTTATTAACTCCAGAGATATTTCATAATTTGTTTAGTGATATTCCATATGGGCCTAATATTTATTCCAATATCTTCTTTAGCTTTTTACCATTTCCCAAATAGGCTACAGTATGTGTGTGTGTGTGCACAAACACACACACACACACTGCCATCGAGTTGGATCCTACTCATAGCAACCCTGCCTTGGATTTCTGAGGTATTATTGCTATGGAAGTAGATTAACCAACCTTCTTTCTGAGGAGTGGCTGGTGGGTTTGAACTGTCTGTCAGTCTTCTGGTTAGTAGTCAAATGCCTCAGGCACTATACCACCAGAGCTCCAATATATGTTGTTGTTGTTATATGCCATCAAGTTGGACCTGACTCATAGTGACCCTTTCTTGGGTTTCCGAGGCTGTATCACTATGGAAATAGATTGCCCAACCTTCCTTCGGAGGAGTGGCTGGTGGGTTTGAACCGTCAGCCTGCTAGTTAGCAGTCAAGTGCGTTAGGCACTATGCTCCCAGAGCTCCCAGAGATGGCTCGGCTACCTGGTGGGTAGCGGCTGATGGGTTTGAACCACCAGCATTGGGTGTGGCAGGTGACTGCCTTAGGCTTCAGGCCAACCCCTAGGGTGTGTGTGTGTGTGTGTGTGTGTGTGTGTGTTTCACAGAACAGTTAGCCTGCAAGTAATTGTATAGTTTACCTTTAGTCACTTTTTTTTTTTTTCATTTTTTACTCAATAAGACACTCTTACAGCCTAAACTAATTCTAAAGAGTAAATTAGGAAGCTTAAAGTAGCATTGATGTTTTTCTAAGAACAATTTGGTGAACTGGACAAGCAATTTTCTAAGTGCTACTATAATAGAGTGAAAGAAGTCTGTCTCCCAGAGAATCTATCTATTCAGAAATATAACACTTTACAGTGGATGCATTTTGATATCAAGAGAAAAATATGATACATGAGCTTTATAATCTTTAGTGTGATTGAGTTTAACTCTGTATTTAAAAAAATCAAAGATTTTGAGAGAAATTCTGGTTCTAGACAAGATGGAGTAGAGCCACTTATTTTTAATCACCTGTTAAGTACAGCTATAAAAACCTGGACATTACACATGAAAGAGATATGTGAATACTCTGAAAGAACAAGAGAGAAAAAAAATCATGTCAGCTAGGTAACTCAAGAAGTGAGGAAAAACACTTTGATGATATCCCTGGGTTTTTTATTTTATTTCATATATTATAGACAGAGTGCTGGAGAAGGCAGCAATGTAAAAACACCAAGGAATGCAGACAAAAAAACTTGCTCTTCCAAACTAAAGTACCATGAAAGGAGTCCAACAAACAGAAAACACTCAGACAATAGTAATCCTATATTAAAGACAACAGCCCCATTCTTCCTTCATCAGAAAAGCAAAGTGGGAAGCCTAGACATCTACCCTGTGCCACTCTAAGGATGCAAACCCTACCTCCTCCTTACACTTTCTACCAGGTTATGTCAGAGAAGCACCAATGGTGAGCCATAAGTTTTATCAATGTTATTGTAATGGGGCAACCTCTCATGGCATCAGTGGAGATGAAATGGAGAACATGAACTTCCACGCCACAATTGGCAGTTATGAACACCATTCCCACTAGTGTGGTATCTTGGAGGACATAGTGAAAAGCTACAACTTACACCACTGCCTGGCTGTTCTGGTTACCTGATGCCACTCTGACAAGAATATATCACAAATAAGATGGCCTTAACAAACAGGAGTATTTTCTCTTACAATTTGGGAGGCTAAAAGTCCAAGTTCAAAGTATCAGGCTCTAGGGGCTGTGTGAAAGCCCCTCGACCTTGGGCTTTAGCTCTGCCTCTTATTCCTGGCCCACTGAAGTTAGATGCATATCTTCACTCAGGCAGCTACTGACTGCTGAGGCTAACAGGCCCAAGGCCGACAAATACAATGGCACAGTTCCAATGTTACCAAACCACATGGCAGGCCATTAATTCAAGTCCATTGGAAGTCCCAAGGTTGGCAGAGCATGGCAGGCTGCTGCACAATGACAGGGCTGCATGCAGGGTCCAAGCATGCCATAAGTTGGAGACCATTCCCGAAGCTGTTTTTTTTTTTTTTTTTTAAATACGGGAAGGAGACCACATACCAAAAGGCAGCTACACAGCTACTCACAGTAGATTCCACCATCGAGTTGATTGCCAGTCTCATAATGGGGAATACTACATCCAGCTGCCTAGCCACTCAACCAGGCCTAGCCAAGTTGACACACACTTAACCACCACACTGGCAGTAATGTTACCCTCCTTCTGCAGTGTCAATGAAAGTCATATAGGGAGCAATAAAGAGGTACCCACCCTACACAAAGCCAGGCAGCTGTTTGTGGAGGCCTAGTGTAAGGCCTGAATTGTCCCTCCCACCCTACAATTAAGGCAGTTGTACTCCATGTCAATGGAGGTTCAGTGAAAACCTGGATTTCCATTCCCACATGGGAGTAAAGAAGTGGTACCCCATTTCCATAATTGGCATGGATCTAAAGGAGACCAGCTCACACAGAAAATTTAAATAAGAATAAATTTTCATAGCTTCATAACCCAAATGTCCAGAACACAATTAAAATAATTTTTCATATGAAGAAACAATATTATCTGGAATAAGAAAAGAAAATCAAACCATAACACTATGAAGATCACACAGATAATGAAATTATAACCCATAAAAATGTTTCAATGATCAATTATGAATAAAATTGAAAAAATAAAAGTATTAACAAAAGAATAGAACAGATTAGCAAAGAAACAGAACACATTAGCAAAGAAACAGAAAATATAAAGAAAAAGAAAGGTATATTTTAGAACAGAAAAATATATGAACTCAACTCAAAAAAACAATAAATGGACTCAACATCAGTATGGAAAGAACAAGGGAAAGAATGAATTTAAAGACAGAATAATAGAAATTACATGACTGAACAACAGAGAGAAAATAGGATTAAAATAAAAAATAAGTAATACTTCAAAAACATGTAAAACCTAACGAAAGATTGAACATTTAGGTTTTCAGTCTGCCCCATAGAGAGGAGATTAAGGATGCAGATAGAAAAATATTCAAATGAATGATAGCTAAACATCTCCAAATTTTTTTGGGGAAAAAAAAGAAGATGAGCATACAGATTCAAGAAGGCAAGTGAATTCAAAACAGGATAAACACAAATAAATTTACACCAACAAAATTACAATTAAACTTCTGAGCATTAAGAGAAAGACAAATGTTTTTTTGAAAAGAGCATGAGAAAGGATATCTTTTCTATAGGGGAATACTAATTCAAATGACAGCAGATTTCTCCTCAGAAACCATGGAGTTCAAAAAGCAGTGGCATGATGTATTCAACATGCTGAAGAAAAACAACATCAACGAACAAACCTATCTTGAAAAATGTACCTCCAGAATGTTTCTTAGAAGCGAGGGTGGTGAGAC
This sequence comes from Orycteropus afer afer, assembly GCF_000298275.1. Lineage (NCBI taxonomy): Eukaryota > Metazoa > Chordata > Mammalia > Tubulidentata > Orycteropodidae > Orycteropus > Orycteropus afer. The sequence continues at coordinate 107,513 of NW_006922627.1, forward strand.
TTTCTCTAACTTACTTTGGAAATGTTATCAGGAGGACTCAGTCCCTCAAGAAGGATATCATGCTTGGTAAAGTCAGCAAGAAAGAGGAAGACCTTCCACAGTAGTTAGAAAAATGGGCAAAACACAGTAATGATTGTGAAGGTAGTGCAAGACTGGACAGTGTTTCATTCTTTTATTACATAGGATTGCTATGAGTCTGAACTTTACTTTGATAATAAACATTATTAAGGACTCTTTATCACCTGGTATAGAAGGAGGTCCATGGGGACTCCTACGAGTTACCACACTGTGTGAAACCAACCCTAGTGATGCCATTGATTTCAACCCTCATGAGTGATTCCTGAGGCTTTGGAAACATATGAGGTGTGTCATATGAGTTCTATGGCTTTCTGCCTAGAGTGAATTTTCAGGCCACTGCACAGAGAAAAGGAGCTCTGGTGGCACAGTACCTAAGGCATTTGACTGCTAAGCAGAAGGTTGGTGGTACAAACCCACCAGTCACTTCCCAGAAGGAAGATGGGGCAAACTATTTCCATAAAGATTTACTACCTCAGAAAACCGACAGTGGCTATAGGTCAGAATCCACTGGATAGGAGTGAGTTTATTCACAGAGAGAAGTAACCCAAACAGTGTTCAGTGTCTTGCTGAGTTAAAGAGATAGAGTGGAGAGGTCAGGGGTATCACAAAGACAAGAATATTGGGGACAGAGTATTGGAGGATATAAAATTGGAAGCAGAAAGACATAGAAAGAGAGACAGAGGGAAAAAAAAGTCCTTTTAGATAAGATATCAAGTGGAGTCCTCTGAAGGCTATTTGCCAATACTTAGTAAAAATTAGCTCTAGACTAAAGGCTGTTCTGAACTTACCCTAAAAAATAAGCTTAAAACAACTTTCCGAAGTAATAACTATTGCCAAGTAACTGAATTATGTATTATAAAAAAGCCCAAAATATTTAAAGGACTAAAAAATACCTATACTTCAATTATGTAAAATTCACAGTGACTGAAATTCAATTGTTGGCCATGTGAAGTAGCAGGAAAATACAACATACAAACAATAGAAAAATGTAAATATAAAAACAGAGCTAAAAATTAAATAGATAACAAAATTCTTACATAAGTACATTAAAACAACTGTTATAAATACATTAGATATGCTCAAGAAGGTAAAGAAAACATGAAGATGAAATGGAGAGAAATAAAATATGTAATAAAGACCTAAATTGAGTTTTCAGATATGAAAACCACAAAATATATGAAATGGAAAATTCCTAAGTGAGATTACCAGTATATTAGAGCACCACAGAGGATAAGATTAATGAATTTGAAGATATTATGGTAGAAAAAATATGTAAAGTAAAATACAGAGAAAACTGTAAAATTCACTGGGGAGGAGTGAGTCCTTAAATTTTGTGCCCTCAATACTTCACTTGATGCACTCTAGTTCATGCCCTGACACAGATATATACATAAAGATAATAGACTAGAAAGTTTATAAATAGACCCACACGTTTATGGCCCACTGATTTTGTACAAAGATTATAAGGCAAATTAATAAGAAAAAGATTATCATTTCAATGATTATTGGTGGAACAATTTATATATCCTTATGCAAGAAATGAAATTTACTTCTTATGCCATATGCAAAATGTAACTAAAAATGAATAATAGATAAAT
>NW_006922627.1:109288-110989 GCF_000298275.1 Orycteropus afer afer
ACAAAGGGAAATGACAGCCTGTGAATTTTTTTGAAAATATATTCCAGACAAAGGATATATACTTAGGAGGAAAAAAAAAATATCTATATAGAGAGCGAGAGAGATAGATAGATATAGATGTCCACTTGCCATCAAATCAGTTTTGACTCATTGTGACCCCATGTGTGTTAGAGTAAACTGTGCTTCACAGGGTTTTGAAAGGCTGATTTTTCAGAAGTAGACTGCCAGACCTTTTTTTCAAGGTGCCTCTGGGAGGCCTTGAATCATTAACCTTTCATTTAGCAGCCAAGTCTTTAACCATCTGTGCCACCTCGACTCTCTCTCTACTTATATATGTTGTTGTGGTTGTTATGTGCCATTGACTTGGATCTGACTCATAGCGACCCCTCCTTGGGTTTCTGAGGCAGTATCACTACAGACGTAGATTGCTCCATCTTCCTTCCAAGGAGTGGCTGGTGGGTTTGAACCACCAGCCTTCTGGTGAGCAGTCAAGTGCCTTAGGCACTATGCTACCAGAGCTCCCAAATATCTGAATAGATATATTAAATAATAACAGGAAAAACAACCCAATTTAAAAATATCAGGCACATTATGTGAATATATACTTCACTAAATATATGGATAATGAATAAACATATAAACAATGTTTAAATTACTAATCATCAGGGAAATGCAAATTAAAACAATACTATGATGCAACTACATATCCACTCCCACCAAACCCACTGCCATCCAGTCAATTTTGACTCATAGAAGAGCTACAGAACAGAGTAGAACTGACCCCATAGGATTTCTAAGGCTGTAATCTTTTACAGAAGGCAACTGCCACATCTTTCTCTGACAGAGAAGCTGGTAGGTTTAAACCACTCACCTTTTAGTTAGCAGCTGAATGCTTTAACCAGTGCACCATCAAGTTTCCTTACAGAATGTCTAAATTTTAAAAAGATTAACAATACCAAGTATTGCTGAGGATGTGAACCAACTGGAATACTCACACATTTCTAGAGAGAAGGCAAAAAACTATCCACATGCTGAAAAGTCTATCAAATATTTTCTTTTCGAGCTGCATATCCGTGTGAGATCAGATTTTCTTCATATCCTTCAAACACAACATATTCCAATGGATTGAATGTAGAAGCAGATCTTATCATCTAACTGTCTTCAATAAGCTAAACATTAAGAAGACTTTCAAAAACAATGCTACATAGTTCATTACATTATTTTGTTTTCTAAAATGGGTTTACAAAAAATGTTAATGGTTACTAGCTTTATTATTATGTTATTTAAGTTAAGCACAATGAAATATTTTTAAATTTCTGCAGGCTTAAGATCTAATATAGTAAATATCAATAGATGTAACTCAAAGAAAAGAAGCTCTTGGGGATCCTCAATAATTTTAAGGCCTTGAGAACTGTTGACTTAAGTAGTACTTAAAAGGAAATGTTGTTGTTGTTGTTGTTGTTTGCCATTGAGTCGGCCACGACTCACAGCGACCCCTCCTTGGGTTTCCGAGGAAATAGCTATCCTTAAATGCTTGTATTTTAAAAATATAGAAAAATAATGTTGGTAATAAGTGACTCAAGCAATCCATTTAAAAATCAGAGCAAGAACAAAATAATAAACTCAAAAAAAGAAAATAGAACAATGTTAACAATAAAAATTCAGAATATCTCTGGAGCAGAAAAGAGAAATGCAAATGAG
>NW_006922627.1:111089-113555 GCF_000298275.1 Orycteropus afer afer
TTGCAATTTTAAAAAATATTTTATTTTGAAATAATTACAGACACAGAAAATTGCAAAGATAACACAGATAGGTCCTGTGAAATCACCACTGCAATCAGTATACAAACTATTCCATCACCACAGAAGTCTCACTGATGATGTAACTCATTATGAGTAATTTACATATCTTCCAATTATTGAACTTTTTTTCATAATTAATTTATTTGTTGTTTTGGGAAAATAATTAAGTCTTACTTTATTATGTAAATCTAAGGTTATAAAACCTTTATTTCCATTTTATACCTTAAAAAATGGGATAAGTACAGTGTCCAAAGATTTAGTGAAATGATAATGTATTGAGATTAGGCCTCATGTATGCCATAGATTAAAGTTTTGGAATTTGATGATAAACTGGGGATATTATCATACCTTGATTGCTCTCAAATGAGAGAGTAAACAGAATTTCACTAGAAGAAGTTATCTGTGGTTAAGTTTATCTTGTACTTTGGATTCAGAATGTGTATCTGAAATAGTACATGCTATATGAAATCTCCCTTTCAAAACAGAAATATAACTAACTTTCTTCCCTCTCCAAGAGTTCTATGAAATCTATCACAGATGCAAATATTCTCAGTTCAGCATCCAATAGATTACTTTCTGAGCCAGGAAACTCCCCACTTTTTGAGTAAATTCTGCTCATTGCTCTTCCTCATATTGATCTGAAAATCTGTTTCCCTAATACTTTCACTCTCCTGGAATCAGAGTAATTTATCCTTTTTCCCTATCCCTTAAATATTTGTTGTAGATTTTAAATTCTATCTCTCTAAAACTTTGCTTTTCTAGGTTAAAACAGTCCCTTATCAACCATTCCTCATGGAACCTATAAGACCCTTAGCCTTTTTAGTTGGCTTTCCTTACAAAAATGTCAGTTTTTTAATGGACTTTTGAAACAGTGGAAGGCAGAATATATCGCAAAATACTAGACTTGGTCTTATTACACAGAAAGTGTCAATAAGGTATATAGTGTGACACTAGTAAGTCATGAAAGGTCTTATAAATAAACAGATAAAAATACAATGGATAAACATTTAATTTCCAGACTACATCATAATGTTAATAAATTTGGGGGTAGCACGAAAAGAAACAATTATAGCCAGAGAAACAAAGAGTTGAATTCTTGTACAGGTATGCTTTCATACTTAGATTTCTGTTATATCAATATTGAATTGTTTCTCCATGGTGAAAAATGAGAAAGCTAAATATATTTTTCTTCTATAAAACCAAATTTATTTTCACTTTCTAACCTGTCTGACTATAATGTTATGTATGCCTGTAGAGCTCCTTAAACTATTTATTTTATTTCCATCATCTCATGACTCACCTGAGTCCACAGTTTCTCACTAGAGAAAACTTTGTTTAGGTGACTTGTTTTAGAAGAAACAGTGGAAGGCTTTGGAGTATGTATAAATTTGACAAGATGAATTGCTAACTGCTGAGTTCACAGCAAAAATCACAATTTCTGGCTTGTCTGTAACCAACATGCCAAACAATCTGAGAGGCACTCAGCAATAAATTGTAACTATTCTTTTATGGCAAACTTAATTCAATATCCTAGAATTCTAAAGATAGAAGCAATCTGAGAGATTATTTAGTCATTGCCACAGCCTTCACATAGATGATCTACTAATTGTGCCAGGGCAGAAGAACATTCATTTTATCATCTATTTATGGTTTCAAGAAAGTCTTCCGTACATCAGCCTAAAATATATTGGCCTTACTTTAAGATAATTTCCGCTCTGCCCTTTGCGGGTGAATAAAAGTATTCACGACTCTTTTCAAAACCAAATAGACACATTCTGGGGATATAGTGGTACTGGTAGCAGCATGATTTTTGCATCTTCTTAAACCTCACAGAAAAAAAAATTTATCAGTAGGGGAAAATGTAGGAAATATTGTTCTAAGGTTTCCCTCTTTAGTGAACTATAACAGAATAACTTTTAGACAACAAAAATGACTGCAGAGACAATGACATAAATTTAAAACTGAAAATATAGTTATGTGGAGAACTAGGACTAAATAAGCTTTAAACTAGATTAATTGTGGTATAATACAGCTATATGATTCGATAATAGGTACATAGAACAACCTGAAAAAAACAGGTGGGAGACAAGAAGGATGTGAGCAAGATGGCAAGGAAAGCAGCTCCAAGGGAACAGGGGTACCCCAGCAGAAACACTTTTAAAAATTGTCAACCAAGAATTCTATATCTGGAAAAACTCTCTTTCAAAAATGAGGGATAAATTAAGACATTTTGAGATAAACCAAAGCTGAGGGAGATTAGTAACACTAGTTAAAAGGATTCTTTCTGGTTGAAATATAAGGATGTTAGACAACATGAAAAGGAATGGATAAATAAAGTTCTCTGGTAACAGTAACTGCAGGAGTGAATATAAAAGTCAGTATTATTGTATTTTCACTTTGAGACTT
>NW_006922627.1:114136-115482 GCF_000298275.1 Orycteropus afer afer
TAACCAGAAGGCTGGCGGTTCAAACCCACCAGCCACTCCTCGGAAGGAAGATGGGGCAATCTACTTCTGTAGTGATACTGCCTCGGAAACCCAAGGAGTGGTCGCTATGAGTCAGGTCTGACTCAACAGCACATAACAACAACAACAACAATTAATTGTTACTTTTAGGTGCCATCCAGTTAATTTTGACTTATAGTAGCTCCATGTACAACAGAACAAAACACTGCCTGGTGCTATATCATCCTCACAATTGTTGTTGTAGCCACTGCATCACTCCATCTCATTGAGGGTTTTCCCTATTTTCACTGACCCACTGCTTTACCAAGTAAGATATCCTTCTCCAGGGATTGGACTCTTCTAATAACAAGAACAACATACAAGAGACTTGCCATTCTTGCTTCTAAGAAGCATTCCAGTTATATTTCTTCCAAGACAGATTTGTTCAATCTTCTAGCAGTCTATGGTACCTTCAATATTCTTTGCCAACTCCACAATTCAAATGCATCAATTCTTCTGCAGTCTTTCTTATTCATTCTCCATCTTTCGCATGCGTATGAAGATATTGAAAAGACAATGTCTGGGGTTAGAGGCACCTTAGTCCTCAATGTGACATTTTTGCTCTTTAATACTTTCCAGAGGTCTTACGATGCAGCAGATTTACCCAATGCAATATGTCACATGATTTCTTCACCAATGCTTCCAGGGGCATTGATTGTGGTTCCACATAAAGTGAAATCTTTGGCAACTTCAATATTTTCTCCATTTATCATAATGTTGCTTATTGACCAGTTGTGAGGACATTTGCTTTCTTTATGCTGAGATATAATCCACACTGAAGGCTGTAGTCTTTGATGTTCATCAATAAGTGCTTCAAGTCTTCTTCCCTTTCAGCAAATTGAGTCATTTGCATATTAAAAAGACCAAAAAAAATAATAATAAAAACTAACTGTAGTCAAGTCGGTCCCAACACACAGCAAGTTTCCCAGGTTTCAGAGGTGGTATCTCTACGGAAGTAGATTGTTCAACCTTCCTTCCAAGGAGTGGCTGGTGAGTTTGAACCACCATCCTTCTGGTTAGCAGTCAAATGCCTTAGGCACTAAGCCACCAAAGCTCGTTAATGAGTCTCCTCCAATACTGATGCTGCATTGTTCTTCATATTGTCCAGCTTCTCAGATTATTTGCTCCACCTACAGATTGAATGCTCCGCTAGCAGAGTGCCTAAGGCACTTGACTGCTAAACAGAAGGCTGGCAGTTCAAACCCACTAGCCACTCCTCAGAAGGAAGATGGGGCAATCTACTTCCATAGTGATACTGCCTTGAAAACCCAAGGACGGGTCGCTATGAG
>NW_006922627.1:116162-121675 GCF_000298275.1 Orycteropus afer afer
TAATTTTGGTTTTCTTCTTTCTTCTTGACGAGGAGAGACCCGTTGTTGCATCTAGATGGCAGCTTCCTAGCTTTTAAGGTCCCAGTCGCTACTCGCCAACCAATGACTGTCTCTTAGTCTATGTACAGCTTTCTCATGAGCACAATTAAGTATTCTGGAATTCCCACAGTTTGGAATGTTATCCACAATTTGTTATGATCAACACAGTCAAATGCCTTTGCATAGTCAGTAAAACAAAGGCAAACAAACATCTTTCTGGTATTCTTTGCTTTCAGCCAAGATCCATCTGACCTCAGCAATGATATTCTTCATTACACGCACGTCCTCTTCTGAATCCAGCTTGCACTTCTGAAAGTTCTCTGCCAATACATTGCTGCAACCTTTTTGAATTATCTTGACAAAATTTTACTTCTGTGTGTTATTAATGATATTGTTCAATAATTTCAGCATTCTATTAGATCACCTTTCTTTGGAATGGGCACAAAGATGGATCTCTTCCATTTGTTTGACCAGATAGCCGTCTTCCAAATTTCTTGGAACACACATTTGTTGAAACATCTCATTGAATATTCTGTCTATTCCTGGAGCCTTGTTTTCTGTCAAATTCTTCAGTGCAGCTTGGACTTCTTTCAATACTATCAGTTCTTGATCACATTCTACCTCTTGAAATCCCTGAATGTCAACCAATACTTTTTGGTCCAGTAACTCTGTGTATTCCTTCAATCTTCTTTTGATGTTTTCTGTATCATTCAATATTTTGCCCATAGAATCTTTCAATATTGCAATTCAAGGCTTGAATTTTTTCTCAATTCTTTCACCTTCAGAAATGCCAAACGTGTTCTTCCCTTTTGATCTCTATTTCCAGATCTTTACAAATTTTGTTACAATACTTTACTTTGTCCTCTTGAGCCACCCTGTGAAATCTTCTGTTCAGGTCTTCTATTTCATAATTTCTTCCATTTGCTTTAAAGTGAATTTCCTTCCCTGAGTAAAACTTTCATTGACTCTTTACAGTAATGGGCTCATACAATTTTTGTCTTTCTGCAATTGACTAATTTCACTCAGCATAATGTCCTCCAAATTCATCCACATTATGAGATGATTCATATATTCTTCATTATTCTTTAATGTTGCATAATATTCCATTGTGTGAGTGTACCAAACTTTGGTTATCCATTCATCTGTTAATTGGCATTTAGGTTGTTTCCATCTCTTTGCTATAGTGAATTGTGCTGTGATGAACATTAGTGTGCATATGTCTGTTAGTGTCCTATCTCTCAGCTCTTTAGGGTATATACCTAGTAATGGAATTGCTGGATCAAATGGTATTTCTATTTCCAGTTTTTTAAGGAAATGCCATATCATTTTCCACATTAGTTGTACCATTTTGCAGTCCCACCAGCAGTATATGAGAGTTCCAGTCTCTCTGCAACCTCACCAGCATTTGCTATTTTCTGTCTTGTTGAACTTTGCTATTATTGCTGGGGTGAGATGACATCTTATTGTTGTTTTGATTTGCATCTCTCTAATGGCTACTGGCCCTAGGGATTAACCTCAGGCCTAAGGCAGTCACCTGCCACACCCAAGGCTGGCAGTTCAAACCCACCAGCCGCTCCCACCAGGTAGCTGGCCCATCACTAAGGAGCTCTGATAGCACAGTGCCTAAGGCATTTGACTGCTAACCAGAAGGCTGGCAAACCTACCAGCCACTCCTTAGAAGGAAGGTTGGACAGTCTACTTCAGTAGAGATACTGCCTCAGAAACCAAAGGAGGGGTCACTATGAGTCAGGTCGGACTCAATGGCACAAAACAACAATGGCTAATGATTGTGAACATTTCCTTGTGAGTTTGTTGGCCACCAGTGTATCTTCTTTAGTGAAGTGTCTGTTCATGTCCTTTGCTTATTTTTGAACTGGCTTGTTTGAATTTTTGGTGTTAAGGTGTTGAAGTTTTCTACAAATTTTGGAGCGGTAAGTCCTTTGTCAGATATGTCATAGCCAAATATTTTTACCCAATTTGTAGGTTCTCTTTCTACTGTTTTGGAGAAGTCTTTAGATGCACATAAGAATTTAATTTTTAAAAGGTCCGAGTCATCTTGTTTCTCTTCCACTGCCTGTGCATTTTGGGTTATGCTTGATAGTTTATTTATCCTGTCAGTTATGGCTCCTAGATTTGCCCCTATTTTTCTTTGATGAGCTTTATTGTTTGGGGTTTTACATTTAAGTCTTTGATCTAACTTGAGTTTGGTTTTTTGTGTGTGGGGTTAGATATGAGTATTGTTTCACTTTTCTGCAAGTGGATATCCAATTTTGTCACCTCTATTTGTTAAAGAGGCTATCTCTCCCCCATTCAATGGGTTTTAGTCCTTTGTCAAAGATGAGCTGTCCATAGATGGATGGATCTGTTTCTGGGTTTTCAATTCTGTTCCATTGGTCTCTGTCAATCATTGTACCAATACCGTGCTGTTTTGACTACTGTGGCTCTATAATAGGTTTTGAGATCTGAGAGTGTAAGACTTCCTAATTTGTTTTTCTTCTTCAGCAGGGCTTTGCTTATCTGAGGTCTTTTTCCTTTTCATATGAAATTGGTGGTTGGTTTTTCCACGCCTTTAAAGACTTTTGATGGAATCTGGATTGGGATTACATTGAATGTGTAGATGTTTTGGGTAGTATTGAAACATTTTCACAATATTCAGTCTTCCAATCCATAAACAAGGCATATTCTTCCATTTACGTAGATCCTGTGTACTTTCTTGTAGTAGTGTTTTATAGTTTTCTTTGTATAGGTTTTCTTTGTATCCCAGTGCAAAAACGGCATGGAGGCCACATGTTCTGACCTCCTCTAATCTCACAAGAGGAAGACAGCAGTAACCCAAGGCCTATTACTGCAAGGCCAAATATGCTGCCTCCCTCCAGCCCTTTCACCAACCGTTCCTCCCAAAGCACCCACCACCTCTCTCCTGGGTTCAATAATTCACTGCAGTGGCCACACAGAACTCACAGATTACAGGGTTTATTAGGGAAGCACCAGGCTACAACTCAAGTTCAGGAAGAATGCTCAGTCTCTCTCCCAGCCCACCGTCCCTCAGCCAAGAGTCTCTCACAGTTTCATCAGTGCTGGTCCCTCGGTGTCTCACTCAGCAATGTGTGTCTCTCACGTCTCTTTCCCAGCAGCACGTGTCTCTTTCAGGGGCGCATGTCTCTTTCAGCAGCACGTCTTCCTCCACCAGCAGTCAGAGAGAGCTCAGCTTCCAGGAGGCCTCCTTTTGAGCCTGGCAGGGTGGTCAAACCAGCCAATCATAGCATCAGAACTCTAAGCACATGAGAGAGAGTGGGCACCTCCCAGAACATTGTATTGTGCCGCTCCCAACAGAAATAACCCAGGTGGATAGCTTCAGCAATCAGGGGCTGCTCAGTTGCTCATACAAAATCCCACTTTACAAAGATTTATGGGTAGAAAAGCCACACTAAGTAATTTACTACACCGCACCCAGTAAATGTTATTCTTAAGTATTTTATTTTTTTGATAGCTGTGGTAGTTAAGTTTGTATGTCAGCTTGACTGGGCCTGGTTGAGTGGCTGGGCAGCTGGATGTAGTATCTCCCATGTCATATGAGACTGGAAATCAACTCCATGGTAGAATCTACTGTGAGCAGCAGAGTAGCTGCCTTAGGGATGTGGTCTGCTTCCTGAATATAAGGAGAAGCCTTGAGGAATAGTCTCTAGCTTATGGCACACTTGAACCCTGCATGTAGCTGCCATGCTCTGCCAATCTTGGGACTTTTAATAGACTTGGATTAATGGCCTGCTGTATGGTTTGGTAATATTGGGACTGTGCCTTATTACTTGTCAACCTTGGGCTTGTCAACCTCAGCTGCCAGCAGCTGAGTGAAGAAAAGTCTCCAGCTTCAGTGGGTCAGGAGCAGGAGGTGGAGCTGAAGCCCAAAGTTGAGGGGCTTTCACACAGCCTCTAGAACCTGGCACTTTGAACTCAGACTTAAAGCCTCCAAACAGCCTCCTCTTTGTTAAGGCTATCCCATTTGTGGTATATTATCTGTTAGAGGAGCATAGAGGTAACCAAAACGATAGCTATTGTAAATGGTATTATATTCCTTATTTCCTTTTCAGAGGTCTCTTTGTTTATGTAGAGGAATTCAACTGACTTTTGTATGTTGACCTTGCATTCAGCCACTTTGCTGAACTTTTCTTTTAGTTCCAGTAATTATTTGCTGAGTGTCTTGGGTTTTCTATGTATAGGATCATATCACCTGCAAATAGAGATAGCGTTACTTTTTTTTTTTTTGCCAGTTTGAATTCCTTTTATTTCTCTCTCTTGCCTTATTGCCCCGGCTAGGACTTCTAATATAATATTAAATAGAAGTTGTGATAGAGGACATGCTTGTCTGGTTCCCATTTGCAAGGGGAATGCTTTGAGTCTTTCTCCGTCAATAATAATGTTGGTTGTTGGCTTTGTATATATGCCCTTTTTTATATTGAAGATTTTCCCCTCTATCCCTATTTTACTGAGAGTTTAGAACCAGAATGGGTGTCAGATTTTGTCAAATGCCTTTTCTGCATCAATTGATATGATCATATGGTTCTTTTCTTTTATTTATGTGCTGGATTACATTGATTGTTTTTCTGATGTTGAACCATCCTTGCATACCTGGTATGAATCCTGCATGGTCATGATGTATTATTTTTTATGATGTGTTGTTGAATTTTGCTGTCTAGGATATTGTTGAAGACTTTGCTTCTAAATTCTTGAGGGATATTTGTTTATAATTTTCTTTTTTTAGTGATATCTTATCCTGATTTTGGTATCAGTGTTATGCTTGTTTTATAGAATGAATTTGGGAGTATTCCTTCATTTTCTATGCTCTGGAATAGTTTGAATAGCATAGGTGTCAGTTGTTCCCTGAAAGTTTGGCAGAACTCCAGTGAAGCTCTCTGGGGCCAGGACTTTATTTCTTGGGAAGGTTTTTTTCTTAATGATCTGCTCAATTTCCTCTTTTGTTTTGGCTCTGTTCAAGTATTTTTTCTCCAACTGGGATAGTTTAGGTAGGTCTTGTGTTTCTAGAAATTTGTCCATGTCTTCTAGGTTCTCAAATCTGTGGGATTACAATTCTTCAGAATATTGTTATTCTTTTGTTGTTATTCCAGTTAGTTCTGTTGTGATGTCATACTTTTCATATATTATTCGTGCTATTTACATCTTCTATTTATTTTCCTTTGTTAAATTTGCCCATGGTTTGTCAATTTTGTTAATATTTTCAAAGAACCAGCTTCTAGTTTTGTTGATTTTCTCTATCTTTGTTTGTTTTCTGCTTCATTTATTTCTGCTCTGACCTTTACTATTAACTTACTTTTGGATACTGTAGGTTTCTTTTGTTGCTCTTTTTCTAAATTTTGGAATTATTGAGATAAAATGTTGATTTTGATTCTTTCCTCTCTTCTGTTGTATGCATGTATTGCTATAAATTGGCTTCTGATCATTGCTTTTGCTGTGTCCCA
>NW_006922627.1:121775-135439 GCF_000298275.1 Orycteropus afer afer
TGATTTCTAATTTTTTAACATTGTGATCCTGGAAAAGGCTTTGTAGTATTTCAATGCTTTTTTTAATTTATTGAGCCTTTTTTTTTTGTGCACTTACATATGGACCATTCTGGCAAATGACCCACGTGCACTGAAAAAGAATGTGAATTGTGCTTTTGTTGAGTGGAGTGTTCTACATATGTATATGAGGTCAAGTTGATTGATTTTATTGTTGAGTTCTTTTTTTTTTTTACCTTTGTTGAGTTCTTTTTTATCTTTGTTGAGCTTTTTCTAGTTCTGTTCCTCCATAAAATTGGTGTGTTGAAGTCTCCTATTACTATTGTACAGTTGTCTATTTTCCCTTTCAATTCAGTTAATATTTGCTTTATGTATTTTGGAGATCTTTCATTGGGTGCATAGATATTTATTATGGTAATATCCTGTTGGTCAATTGACGCTTTCAGCATCATATAGTGTCCTTCTTTGTTCCTTATGTTGATTTCACCTTGCCATATATTTTATCATAAATTAATATTTCCACTCCTGCTCTTTTTTGGTTGCTGTTAGCTTGATATATTTTTCCACCTTTAATTTTTAATTTATTTTTATCTTTGTGTCTAAGGTGGATCTCCTGTAGACAGCATATGGATGGGTCTTCTTATCTTATCCAATCTGCCACTCTCTTTCTCTTGACTGGTGCATTTAGTGCATTCACATTGAGTGTAATTTGTGATGGGTATGAATTTATTACTATCATTCTATTGTGCTTTTTTGTGTGTTGGTGGTTATTCCCTTGTTTTGAATATTTTTCTGTGCTGAGTTCATCTTGTTATTGAGTGTTTTTTCTCTTTTCTCCATTGTTGTTGGTTTGTTGTATTTTCATTCTCATTTGTTTCTAAGATTTTTTTTTTTCATTTCACACTTCATTTCTTCTGTTACCCAGCAGTTTTTGAGCAGTGTATTATTCAGTTTCCACATATTTTATATGTGTTTACTAAGCCCTTGTGTTTTTCTTCTTTCTGCATTTGCTTACAAGGGTTGTTAATTTTCTTTGTGGTTATCCTGAAAAAATTCTTATCTCCCTATGTTTGGAACAGTCTGTTCTATGAAAACATTGTCCTGTCTTGCTCTCCATTTGGAAGTTTTATACTTAAAACTTTGATTATTTCTATTTGCTTTGTTGCTGGTGTCATCTGCAGATTTCTCTATGTACATTTTTTTGTGTGTGTGTGAGCTTATTTAAAGAATCTTTTTCCAGTTTATTTTCTGGGTGGTTGTGTCAAGTGTCTTGATTTTAACTTATTGTTATATGTTGTGAGTTCTCTATTGGAAGGACTCCCTTTCACATTTCTTGTAGGTTTGGTCCACTTTTCACAAATTCCATTTATTTCTGATTGAGAATGTCTTGATTTCAGCTTTGTATTTGAGGGATAGTTTGGCTGGATATATAATTCTTTGTTGGCAATTCTTTTCCTTCAAGACTTTATATATGCCATCCCATTACCTCCTTGCCTTCAAGGCTTCTGCTGAGAAATCAGAACTTAGTCTTATTGGTAGTCCATTGTAGGTGATAGTTTGTTTTTCCCAAGCAGCTCCTAAGATTCTTTATCTTTGGTTCTGGAATGTTTGAATATGGTATGTATTGGTGACTTTCTCTTGGGATCTATCCTGTATGTAGTTTGTTGAGATTTGTAGATGGATATATTTTCTTCCTTCATGATATGGAAGAAATTTTCTGTTAGCAAGTCTTCCACAGTTTTCTGTTTCTTTTCTTTCTGTCTCCATTTTTTCTGATATTCCATTCAGGCATATGTTATTTCTTTTCATGCCGTCCTATCTAACTCTTGGGTTGCCTTCATTTCTCTTAAATCTTTGTTCTGATTTTTCTTCATACAGGCTGGTATCAAGGGATTTGTCTTCTAGCTGTGAAATGTGTTCTTTAGCTGGTTCTAGTCTACTTTTCTGTCCTTCCACTCTGTTATCTATCTCTGTAATTTTAGTGTTTATCTTCTGGATTTCTAATTGCTGTTTTTGTATGAGTTCTAATACTGTATTTATCTTGTTGTTTAGTTTTTGAATGATTTTCCTGAATTCTTCCAGGATACTATCTGTCTTCTTCTTATTTCTGTTTTATGCCCTCCTTGAGCTCTTGAGAGTCCTATATATGTATACCTTCTGAATTCCTTCTCAGATAGCTCTATTGATTGTTCTTCCTTCAAGATACATGATAATTCTTTAGTCTGGGCTTTTGTTTCTATTATCTTTTTTTTTTTTTTTTCAGGTTCTTATTTCCTAGATATGTTGAAGTTGTTGTCTTTAATTATTAGTTATGTGTTGATATGTTTCACAACAAATTTATTTCTGTTTGTCTGATTGATTTTATGTTTTACTATATCTGGAAGTGTGGGGAAGCTGTACTTATTTAGTTATTAGCTCAGCTGTAGTGGAGTGCTTCCCAGCTCTCTGTGTTGGTGGAATCACTGGTGGAGATGCAGGTTCATGTCTCTGTTCATCATACAGATTTGAAGTTGGGATTAGCAGGTGTTGTCTACCGTCTGTTGTTGATCCTATGCTGCAAGAGTTATTGGTGTTACTTGTTTACCTGGTGAAGTGTTCAGTGTAGCTACACTTGCCTAGTGGAATTTTAATATGTTCCTCTTATTGGACAAGACAGGGGAGAAAAGGAAAAGGGGGATCACCAGAAGTGAACCCCAGGATGGAAAGGCAGAAGGAGTTCTCCATGTTTGGGGCAAGTTAATTCAGTCAGTGATGCAGGCATGGACATGTCAGCCTGGGTCCTTCTGGGGTAGTGTGGTACTGATGACATACAGCTGTCAATCCAAGCCGCACAGTTCAAACCCAACAGTCATCCCAAGGGACAAAGGGCTACCTCTTTGTGGACTGACAAGCCAAAAAATCCTAGTACACAGATCCCCTCTGTGCCAAAAAGGGTCAGCAAGAGAGTTGTACCCAAGCCTACTGCCATGCAACCCCTCCAGAGCTACATCTTCTCAGAGGTAGTTTCTCCTCCATTGCCCCCACTTCCTTCCAGACTCTGAGGCAGCCCAAGCCAAGGGAATTCTTGATCTCTTTCCCAGTAAAATCTTCATTCCCACTCAAAGCCCTAGCTGACCTTGAAAAACTCCCAATGTGGCTATTCTAAGGCCCAAACCCCTGTGGGTTCCATGATTTTTTTCTTCCTTCCCTCCTCCTTGACCTTTTTGTATTTCTAATGACTTCTCCCCATCACTGTCTGGGCAGGTTTGTTTCTTTTTCACAGTCAATTAACCTGCTCCTTTTCTTTGTCTTCATTGGATCTAATACCTTATCATCTTCTTAGTTGTTCATAATTCCAGTATAGTTGTATCTGCTTTATCTAGTTACTCAGAATCTCAGTTGGTAGAAGAACTGAATATGCAGAGTATCTGTACTACACCATCTTCCTTCCTTGTCTCTCATACTTTCATCATGTTACCACAGGGATCAGTTCTTGGAGAAGGATATCATGCTACCAAGGGTCATCAAAAAAACAGGAAGACCTTCAATAAGATGGACAGATACATTGGTTACAACAATGAGCTCAAGCATAACAACAATTAGGAGGATGGCACAGGACCAGGCACTGTTTCATTCTGTTGTGCATAGTGTCACTATGAGTTGGAACTGACTCAACAGCACCTATCAGCAACAACATTCATATCATGGTGATCCCGTGTGTGCAGAGAATAACTGCTCCATAGATATTTCAAGGCTGCATGCAACCTTTTGGAAGAAGATCTTCAGGCCTATCTTTTGAGGACACTATGGGAGGGTTTAAATTGCTCATCTTTGGGCTAGTAGTCGAGCTCTTTACCTTTTGTGCCACAAAGGAGCATCATGAATCAGAATCAACTCCGTGGCAACTAACAATAACATTATACACATATCATTCCCTATTTCTTTGAGAACCAGCATTCTTGGTGTGGATGAAAGGAGTTACAGAACTAACATGGAAGAAATAGGTAAATAATTGTAGTCCTGGATATGAGTTATCAATGCTGAGTGGGAAAAAAAAAAAAAACTGAGTTAGTAGTCAAGTGCCTTAGGCACTACACCACCAGCGCTTCCTATTTGAAGAGGATAGGGAAATAATTCATAATCTTGAAAACTAGTTAAATAATAATAAAAAATATCACCAAATAGTAGATGAGGGAATGTGCCTCCATGTAAAATTATTCAAACTAATAAATAAAGCTAACTGATAGATTGTCCCCATCTCACAACCACCAGTGAAATAATAGATCTTGGCATTGAGTATCAACAGGCTCTAAAAAAAAAAAAAAAAAAAAAAAAGAACGAAACCCATCTATCCTTATATACACTTTGTAATGTATGCTTTATTTATTTATTTATAAAATTAATTTTCATTGTTATTTGTGTGAAAGTTTACAGAGCAAATTGTTTTCCCATTCAACAATTCATATACATTTTGTTTTTCGACACTGATCACAATCCTAATAACATAACAGTTTTCTTCCCACTTCTTCCTTGTAATTACCATTTCCATTCATCCTTTTTTCCTATTCCTTCCTGCCTTCTGAGATTTACCCCTGGGCAAATGCTACCCTTTAAATCTTCTGTGATTGATTGTTCTTATGAGTGTGCTGTTGTTTTTGTTCACCTTATAGGCCTGTCTATTGTTTGGCTGAAAATTGAGCTACAGGGTGAGTTTAGTTCTAGATTTGAAAGGTGTATATAAGGGCCATAGTTTTGGGCTTGCACCAAACTCTGCTAGAGCAATAAAACTTGTCTTTTTTGTGTGTGGGTTTTGAGTTAAGTTCCAAATTTTTCTCCCACTCTATCCAGGGCCTCCTATTTGACCCCTTTCAGAGAGGTCAGCAGTGGTAGGACCATCAGGTTCTTCTGGTATCATTGTCATGGAGACTGGGGTTCCCATGAGCCATTAGTGCTTTGGACTAATTGTTTCCTTATATCTTTGCTTTTCTTCATTCTTCATTACTCCAGATGGGACCAGGCCAATACTTGTACCTTAAATGGCTGCTCACATTTGCAAATTTTTGTAACTTTCCACTAATTTTTCTAAGATTATATAAGAGAGATCTAGGAGCCAACATTTTTTTGGTAATTAATTTCCATCATATTTTACCAATCTATTGTTTTAGAGCTGAAATTCTAAAGCACTTGGTTTGTGGAAGGCTGCAGTCTGTGGTGGGAACCCTAACTCCATTTTGAGCCTTGACATAAGTTCAGATGCCAGTTGAGTATGTACCAATTATTAAAATAGCAATGTGGCTATGCACTGACAAATCTAGAGAACACCTAGGGAGGGGCAGTTTGCCTTCAGGAAGTGTATGGTTGAAAGTAGATTATGCTCTCACAAAGAACTAGGGAACTTGACTGAGAGTGTCCTTTTCTAATTTAAATTAAGGTTGGGGTCTTGGTATTGTTTGGTAACCTTGTGGCTAAGACCCTGGCTGCATGGTCGAGTCACAGCCTATCTGGATCACCACCTAGCCAATTAGTCAAGGTCCAGAGCCAATCCTGTAACCTTTTTCTATCTCAGGTATGTATGTATTCTAATCATGGTCTTTTCCCCGGTTCTGTAGTCCTGCCTGCAACAGTGGCTAATCAATCTGCCACCAGTCATGATTTTGTGATGATTCTGTTTTCTTTTTTCAATCATATTAGCCTTATGGCCATGACTCAAGAGGCTCCATTTAGCTTTCTTTACTATGTATGTGCTGAGGTTTCCCTCATCCCGGATGATTGTCTTTGTCTTGTTCAAGCTTAATACAAATGTCTGTATAGAATCAGGGATCTCTTTTCCCCTATTACATTACCTATATGCAACAAGTTGCTTAAAGAAGGAAAGAAAAAAAAAAACTCTTTTTTTCACTACAGATAATTTGAGAAGCATTGCTTTAGAGGTTCTGCCTACTTCGTATTCATTTGTGTTTTGTCAGACTTGAGAGGCCTCAAATAGTTCATCATTTGCCCCAGATAAAGGCAAATATCTGGTTCAATGCCTTCATTATTTTGAAATCTACCATAACCACCATGCCAAGAAAATTATCCCTTGTCATCTCTTGTCAATAACTCTTTAAAAAAACAAATCTTTTGAGCTTGGATGATTTAAGCACTGCCTTGCCTGAAAGAAGGAGTATGCTCAAAATAAAAGTCACAATGAAGTTCTTGCACATTTAATTCCAGGGTTCTTTAACTGTTCTGCATATGTATGTTGAATGTATTTATAAGAAGGAAAAGGAGACTAGAAAGGCATTTTTATAATAATATTAACATAATGCCTCCAGCATTTTTATGAGTATTTTCTGATTTAAAATATGAAATATTTTATTGTAAATACATTAGAATATGCTGATGAACTCAAGAAAAAAAAATATCTTACCACTCCATGATAATCATTCTCAGTATTTGGTCTGTGTACTTATAACCTCTCTCTTGTTTTCTCTCTATATATCTATCATGATAGATAGATAGATGATAGATAGATACACACAGAGACATACGTGTACATACATATAATATTCACACATATAATTTTAATCTATGGAGATTATACTTCAATTTTTATAACTTCTTATTCCCAGTAGGTAATTATCCTTTCATTATTCAAAGAGTATACAGTCTCAGTTTTCCCAACTTAATTTCCTTATATAAAACCTTGTTTAAAAAAGTGTCAATTTTATTAAAGATTTTGTTCAGGAACCAGAGAAAAGAGTTTATCACATCTCCCTATCCTACATCCTCATCCACACAATAACCATAGAGCAAACAATTTAAAATTTATTTCAACCATATATGTTCTTCAAAGTCCCTTCTTAGTCAAGCTTAGAATAATTTTTTTTCTTTTCTTTTCATACTTCCTTACCAGCTCTTTTCTTTCCTTCCAGGATGTTTCCAGCATCCTCTAGGATTTTCCAGCATCTTCTATATCCACGTACTTTGCAGGGTAATTCGGTTCTGTCTCATCTGCTACCTCAGTTTTCATGATCATATACATCTAGGTGTTCAGGAAAGCAAAAACACTGTAGTTAACAGACTTAACATTTTCTTGAAGGCAATGAAGGTTACAAATAACATTTGTTATCTTTCATACTCATTTTTCAGTTATATCCTAGCACTTCCATATATTTTTCTATATACTTTGGACACAAGATCCTTAATGCATAAATATTATTCAAGCC
This sequence comes from Orycteropus afer afer, assembly GCF_000298275.1. Classification (NCBI taxonomy): domain Eukaryota; kingdom Metazoa; phylum Chordata; class Mammalia; order Tubulidentata; family Orycteropodidae; genus Orycteropus; species Orycteropus afer. The sequence goes on from NW_006922627.1 coordinate 128,960, forward strand.
TTTGGATATATCATGATTTATGTAATCAATGCTGTTGTTGTTACGTGCATTCAACATGTCTCCAGCTCATAGCAGGATGAAAAACTGCCCAGTCTCGCATCAGCTGCATGACCCTTGCTATACTAGAGCCCATTGCCGCAGCCACTCTGTCAATCCATCTTGCTAAGGGCCTTCCCCTCTTTTGTTGACCCTCCACTTTACCAAGCATGACGTCCTTCTCCAGGGAATGGTCCCTTCTGACAACATGACCAAAGTAGGAGAAACAAAGTCTGGCCATTCTTGCTTCCAAGGAGCATTCTGGCTGCACCTCCTCCAGGACAGATTTGTTAGATCTTACAATGGTTCATGGCACTTTCAGCACTCTTTCCCAGCACCACAACTCAAAAGCATCAACTTTTCTTTGGTCTTTCTCATTCATTGTCCAGCTCTCATGTGTATATGAGGAAATTGAAAATACCATGGCTTGGGTCAGGCGCACCTTAGTCCTCAAGGAGACATCTTTGCTCTTCAGCACTTGAAAGAGGTCTTTTGCAGCCAATTTGCCCAGTGCTATATGTTGTCTGATGTCTTAACTACTGCTTCCATTGGTGTCGATTATAGAACCAAACAATGTGAAGCCCTTGGCAACTTCAGTCTTTTATCCATTCATCATGATGCAATTTATAGGTCCAGTTGTGAGGATTTTTGTTTTCTTTGTATTGAGATATAATCCATACTGCAGACTGTATTCTTGGCATAGCTGAGTGAGTGCCTCCAGGGCAACATTCGTTTGTTGAAACAGCTCAGTGGGTATTCCTTCAATTCCTGGAGCCTTCTTCTTAGCCAATTCCTTCAGTGCAGCTTTGACTTCTTCCTTCAATACCATTGGTTCTTGAACATATGCCACCACCTGAAATGGATGAAGATAGACCAAGTCTTTTTGGTACAATGACTCTGTGTATTCCTTCCATCTTCTTTTGATGCTTTCTGAATCATTCAAAATTTTGCCCATAGAATCTTTCAATATTGTAATGTGAGGATTAAATTTTTTCCTCCATTCTTTCAGCTTGAGAAATGCTGAGTGTGTTCTTCCCTTTTGGTTTTCTAATTCTAGATCTTTGCACATATGACTATGGTAATTGGTTTTGTCTGCTTGAGCTGCTCTTTGAAATCTTCTGTTCAGCTCTTTTATCTTGTCATTTCTTCCATTTGCTTTAGCTACTCTCCATTCAAGGGCAATTTTCAGTCTCTTCTGACATCCACTTTGGCTTTTTCTTCCTTTCTCGTCTTTTTAATGACCTCTTGCTTTCTTCATGGGTGATGTTCTTGATGTCATCCCATAATTCTTCTGGTTTTCAGTCATTGGTGTTCAGTGCATCAAATCTATTCTTTAGATTGTCTCTAAATTCCTGAGGGATATGTTTTGCTTACCTAGTGCTGCTCTGACAGGAATATGCCATAAATGGGATGGCTTGAACAAACAGGAGTTTATTCTCTTACAGTTTGGAGGCATTAAGTCCAAGTTCAAAATGCCAAGCTCTAGGGGATGGATAAAAGCCCCTCAACCTTGGGTTTCAGCTCTGCCTCCTGCTCCTGGCCCACTGGAGCTAGAAGCTTTTCTTCACTCAGACAGCTACTGGCTGCTGAGACTGACAAGCCCAAGATTGACAAGTAAAAAGGTACAGTCCTGATGTTGCCAAACCACATGGCAGGCCATTAATTCAAGTCCATTGAAAGTCCCAAGGTCAGCAGAGCATGGCAGGCTGCTGAACAATGACAGGGCTATGTGCAGGGTTCAAGTGTGCCATAAGCTACAGACCATTCCCAAAGCTATTTCTTATATATGGGAAGCAGACCACATACCCAAAGGCAGCTACTCAGCTGCTCACAGTAGATTATACCATGGAGTTGATTATCAGTCTCATCATGAGGAATACTACATCCAGCTGCCCAGCTACTCAACCAGGAGTAGCCAGGTTGACACACAACCTTCCCCACCACAAGATATATTCAAGGTCATATTTTGGCTCTTATGGACTTGTTTTAATTGTCTTCAACTTCAAGGTGAACTTGCATATGAGCAGTTGATGGTCTGTTCCATAATCAGCAACTGAACTTGCTTGGCTAAAGATACTGAGCTTTTCCATTACTTCTTGCCACAGATGTAGGCAATCTGATTCTTGCATATTCCATCTGGCAAAGTCCACATTTATAGCTGCCATTTGTGTTGTTTAGAAAAGGTATTTGCAATGAATAAGTCGTTAGTCGTACACAATTCAATCATGTGATCTCCAGTGTTATTTCTGTCACCAAGACCAATTTTCCAACTAGTAGTGATTCTTCTTTGTTTTCAACTTTTGCATTCCAGTCACTGGTGATAATTAATGCATCTTGATTGCATGTTCGGTCAATTTCAGACTGCAGGATTTGATAAAAATCTTCAATTTCCTCATCATTGGCTTTTGTGGTTGCAAAAGGGGCAAGGAGGCCACATCTCCTGACTTCCTCTAACCCCACAAAAGGAAGACAGAGCCACTATCAGTAACCCAAGGCCTATTCCTGCAAGGCCAGACATGCTGCCTCCCTCCAGCCCTTTCACCAACTCTTCCTTCCAAACCACCAACCACCTCTCTCCTGGGTTCAATAATTTGCTGCAGTGACCACACAGAACACACGGATTATGGGGTTTATTAGGGAAGCACCAGGCTACAATTCAAGTTCAGGAAAAATGCTCAGCCTCTCTCCCAGCCCACTGTCTCTCAGCCAAAAGTCTCTCACATTCTCTCTCCCAGCAGTGGGTGTCCCTCAGTGTCTCACTCAGCAATGCATGTCTCTTGCATCTCTTTCCAGCAGTGTGTGTCTCTCAGGGGTGTATGTCTCTTTCAGCAGCATGTCTTCCTCAACCAGCAGTCAGAGAGACCTCTGCCTCTAGGAGGCCTCCTTTTGAGTCTGGCAGAGTGGCCAATCTAGCCAATCATAACTTCAGAATTCTAAGTACCTGAGAGAGAGTGAACTTCCCAGAACATTGCTCTAATGCCACTCCCAACAGAAATACTCCAGGTGGATAACTTTTACAATCAGTAGCTCCTCAGTTGCTCACAGCAAATTCCACCACAGAGTTTACAAAGACTTATGGCTAGAAAAGCCATACCAGGCAATTTACTACACCGCAGTGGTTGGTGCATAAATTTTAATAATAATAGTATTAACTGGTCTTCCTTGTATAGGTGTATGGATATTATCCTATCACTGACAGCATTGTACTTCAGGACAGATCTTGAAACACCTTTTGTGATGATGAATGCCCCACCATTCCTCTTCAAACTGTCATTCCCTGCATAGTAGATCATATGGTTGTCTGATTCAGAATGCCCCAAACCGGTCTATTTCAGCTCAATAATGCCTAGGATATCAATCTCTATGTGTTCCATTTCATTTTTGACAACTTCCAATTTTCATAGATTCATATTTCGTACATTCTATGTTCTGATTATTAATGGATGTTTGCAGCTGTTTCTCCTCAATTTGAGTCTTGCCACATCAGCAAATGGAGGTCCCAAATGATTTACTTTATCCATATCATTAAGGTTGGTGCTACTCTGATGAGGCAGCTCTTTCCCAGTTGTGTTTTGAGTGCCTTCCAACCTAAGGTGTCCTGTGCTGTATCGGACAATGTTTCCAGGCAATTCATAAAGTTGCCCAGTAAAGTATTAGACAGTGTTTCTCTGTTATTCATAAGGTTTTCCCTGGCCAATTCTTTGAGAAGTGGATGGCCTCTTCCTTCTTCCTAGCCTGTCTCTGTCTCTAAGATGCATTGAATCCTGTGTACCATGTGCAACCCTGCTGGCTTTTGAAACACCGGTGGAACAGCTTCAAGGCTCACAGCAATGCACAAACCACCACAGTACGACACACTGACAGACAAGTTTGTCTCCTTTCGCTATTGGAAACCTCTCCCCTCTCCCCTTATCTAATTCCCACCTGAATCCTTCTAATTGTGTAGTCCCCAGCCCCTCCCTTTCCTGCCTTGGGGGGGCTGTATGCCCCATTGGAAACTATGCCACCCATATTTCAAATACCAAAAAGGTCATCCATGTTGGTGAGTAAGAGCATTTCAATTAACTTAACCAAAAAAAAAACCCATGGCCATTGAGTCTATTCCAGCTTATAGTGGCCCTTATTGTGTTTCCAAGGTGATAAATCTTTACCGAAGTAGACTGCCTCATCTTCTTTCCATGGAGCAGATGATAGATTTGAACTGCCAACCTTCTGTTAACAGTCAAATGCATTAGGCACTGCACCACCAGGACTCTTGACATGAGATGGTGGCTATGCTATGGTCTGAGACTAAAATTCCATTTTGAATGAAAAGTAATCTCTGCATAATCTCTGTAACCTATCATTCCTGTATCTCTCCACTGTACTCTGAGAAAATTATTTGATAAGCAATTTCATAAAGCAATGTAAATTTTACCTATTTAAAGTAACATTTGTTTATTGCTTAGGAAGCCAGGTCCAAAACAATTCTTGGAACAGATGTTTACTCAAAATAAACCTTAGAATTATGCATGTCATTCCTCCAGTCCCATAAGGAGGGTGTTGAGGACAGGTGTACTTAATTTAATGACTACTATGTGCCTTAAAAAAAAACTTCACAAATATATGTAATATATACATCATTAAAGTAAGTAGCCAGTACTTAATGTCAATCAATCACTGATTTTTTTTTTTTACCGAATCTTCTTGTATTTTCTTATATAAAGTCTCTGAACTCTCTTCTCCTTAGCTCTTAATAAAATCTCTTTTAATTTCAAGCAGATTTTGTCATTTTGTTCCACAACATTTCTTGGTTACAGAAGTGGGATCAGGAGGAGAGTTACTGGAGCAACCTCTGGAAGATTCAAAAACTCAAATCCTGTTATCAGCAGAAGCATCTTGGCTCACTGCTTTCCCAGACTTCCTCAGATTGATAGCAGAGGAGCTCCTTCTTAGAGCTGAACTTCATTCTCTTTGAGTAGAGGTCTCTGAGCTTTATTGAGAATTACTTTCTCTTTCCTTTTGTTCAAATCTGTTTTCTCTTCAGTTTGTCCTAGGATTGGTATACAATTTTGTCTAAATGGAGATAATTCTATTATTTGAATCCTTGGCAGCTATGGAGGTAATTTTACTTTCAAAAAGCTCTAGGTCACTATAAACCACAACATTCAGGTATAGGTCAACCAGTAAAAGCCATTAGGGTGGTTACCAGCACTTATTGCAAGCATTAAAGACTCCTGACACAAGATAAGGTGGTCATGAAACAGACCAGAGCACTAGGCCACCTGCTACCTTCAAGCACACTCTTGCACAACGAAGGACCGCATTGGCCTAAACAAAGCACTGTCCATCTCCCATGTAATTCTTCTCTAGGCTTTTGTGACTCAGAGAAAACTTAAAAGTAGTGATCCACACAGTTTTTTGTTTTTTTTTTGGCCTGTGAAACACTCAAAAACAGTGCTCCATTTTATTTTCGTTGTACTTATGGTGGGAATCACCAAATCTTGACTAATAATAATAATAATAATGAAATTTTTTATGGAGGAAATAGTAGCCCCTGACTTGTTTTGTGAAATTTGCAGAGGAAGTTAACCTCACCTGATCAAAGACAATTTAAGAAATCACTGGTACTTCAAAATTCTTTCCAACTAGATACTAGTATATTTTAAAATAAGTGATGGTTTCTATCCAACAGAATTAATTCGGTTTAGAAAAACTGAAACCAACTCTCATATGGTTTTTACAAAAAAAAAAAAAAAAAAAAAAAAAAAAAACTTAAAAATGATTCTAAGTCCAAAAAAAAAAATCCCAGAAGATTGACTCCCTGCTAAGAATTTTATTTGACTGTGGGAAATCAAAGTTTCAATGTAATTTCTCAACCTAATTCAACTTTGATAAACAAACCTGGATCTCTCCCTTCCCAAGATGCTGGTTAAAAAATACTATAAGCTGAAGATATTTGAAATAATGAAAATCTCAGTGATCACTTTAGGAGAACATAGCCTTTGTATTTTAGTTCATTTAGAGAAGCTTGCCTCTAATCTAAAATGTTACTGTGTCTGTTTCTGTGTCAATCTAAAGTTTATAGCTAGTGTTTTCTAAAGAGCTGCATAAAATTCTCTGTTCTCCTAGGGAAAAAAAAATGCTTACCAAAAGAACAGTAAAAATGAGAGAAATTAGTTATATTTTGCCTTTTAAAATATCTAAGGCAAGTTAAACATTTGTAAATTAATTGAGTTGACCAGTTCCTCTTGTCTTTGAACATGAGCCAATGACAGTGGGAGTGGGGCAGGATCAGGCCTCCTTAGTGCCCAGCTCTGAAGCCATGAATCTCCATGGAAACTTCTGGACTCTTCCCAAATAAGTAAAGACCTTTAATATAGAAGGAAAAAATGTTGTCTCGCTTCAGTTATCATAAAATTGGGTGAATCCTCATCATAGAAAACTGTAAACAAGTTCCCTCTA
>NW_006922627.1:135626-147124 GCF_000298275.1 Orycteropus afer afer
AAACTTAAAGGGTTCAAGTTAGTTTGGGGAAAATATAGGAATATTTTACAGTTTAAAATATTCAAACAAACTTTATTTCAACAGAAATTATATTTTGTGGTTTATAGGATTCAAATAATTTCCAAGCTGCTTAGGTAACTTACTGGTATTGAGTTAATAAATATTAATTATAACTTGTTTATATATTTTTGCTTTTTAGTCCACAGAATAAGGATGAAATTTATTTGATATGGTCAAAGTTTTAATCTGATATAGCTAAAATTTAATAAGTTACTTTATGAGATTTTTAAGAGCTTAATAACCTATACAGCAAAGAATTGGGTTTCTTGCTGTTAATATAACAAAATTTTCTTGGATTACTAGGTTGAAGAGTGAATTTTATTCTTTGTGAAATCTGCTTTAAAAGGAAGGGATTGACAGAATAAAATCCTGAGTTAAAAACCAAGCCATATGGCTTTTAAAAAGCTAAGATTTTTACCTTTAACATCTTTTCATTAAATAACTCAGGTATTGTTCCGCAATGACCTATGGTAAACTCCTAACAATTGTGAAATCTTGTGGAAAGCCACACACAATTTGTTTCTGCTTCATAGAGAAAAATAATGCCAAAAACATTTAAACTAATATGTTATGAATTACGTAAAACATGTTGTCTAATCAAGGGAAATGCCAAATTTTCTTTGATTAAAATTATATGTCTATAATATAATGTTATAATTTTGTCATTGTTTTACTAAATTAGTTGAAAAATTATTTCTTTTAAATATAACATCTTCAAAACCAATGGTTTACCTGGGGGATTCACATCACTTACCTTTAATTTTTTTTTATTATTACTATTCAGATATTTAGAGACTTGGCAATATTAGTATGTTAGCAAGTATATCCTCACTATATAAATTATATCTAAATATTACTATTATATGTTATATCTGAAACTTTCTAAAAATAAAATTAATCATGTTTAAAAATACTTTAATTTTTCCATAATTAACCTTATTTGACTCTACATTCATTTAAAAAATAGTTCCTACCATGTTCTTCTCTTTTAAAAATATGTTAATCATAGCCATACTAAGTTGTATTATCTACAGATTTTACTGACTTGCTGAAAATACTTGACCAAAATATTTCAACAAAAATGAACTATGTCAGACTTATGAAGAGGGCTATAATATTTCAAACATGGATGCCATTGGATTAAATCAAGATTTTGAAGACTCTTATGTAAAATTATGAGACTGCTGTTGATCCCATGTTACATGGAACCAAAATTAACTACATACAACTGAGTAAACTAAAAGAATTACTCTAAATTGTATGAGAACATTGCTGATGTTCAATGTTCTACTTTCTAAATATAGGAAACTATTTTTTTTCCTTTCTTTCTTTTAATATAAGAACAAGTTATTTCAGTAACTAATAACATTAACTGCAGAATATCCTGTGGATTAGAAGATGTTATAACACATGTCAAAGTTCAGGCTAAATATATTCAGAATGATTTAAATGATTTCACCCCTGGACTCTAAGAAATGAATACTGAAATGACTGGTAGAGAAAATTATTTCTTCAAAATCAAATGGACTTTGACATTTTTAATATTGCAAAAAGAAGACATTTATGCCATTATTAGAACTGATAGTTAACATTGATTTTTAACAATACTTTTGCTTCCTTAAATGATATTATTCTCTATTTTCAGAATCTTTCTCATTTCTATTATTATTATATTATTTGCCATATTAAATTTCACTTAAAATTTTCCACCCACAGGTTAAAAAATCCTTTGAAAATCAGAAGTTAAAATCCTAAGAACTGCTTAACATTGTCCCAGGAAAATATGCCTTAGGCACTACACCATCAGAGCTCCTAGGTATATTGGAAGAGACCTCAATTAAAGAAATCCCTTGAACTTTGTCAAAAAAGTCTGTATTAGTTCACCTCATTAACTTTAGTTTTACTAAATTAGAAGATTAAGCATCCTTGGACTGTCCAACCAGCTGAGGGACTCAAATTGAAATTTCACCACCCTGGTAGCCACAATCAGACGACTGCATTGAAAGTAGACTACTGAACTCAAGATCACAGAACAAGATCCATGCAAGTAACCACTAAATTTGGAGTTTTTGAATTTTGTTTTTTTAATCATTAGTACTTTTTTCTCCTGTATGCACTGCACATTTGTGGTATTATTTATGAGTAATTTTAGTAAATCCCTATATCAGCTTTTACAATTGTTACACTTTGATTAATAGGTATAGCCTTAAAAGCAGTTTCATTATATATTAGATTTTTATTCACTGTTAAAAAGTTATTAATCTCTTAGTCCCTACACGCTATGTGCAACACAGAAATCTTAATATACCTATTTGCTTTTAATATTGTAACTATTTTTCTGTAATTTATTTTTTATAGTTTTTCTATCATTTTGTATGCCAATCATTGAAGAAACCTGTATCATTATTGTCATAATGTGTATGCTTTTTGTCCTTAAATATTATTTTCTTACAGTATTCTTAAACTATAAATGTTATCTTAGGGTTTCTCTTTCTCATGTTCACACCTTTCACTAAATAAAGCCTAACAGAATATAGACTATATCAGACTTATGAAGAGGACTATAACATGGATGCCATTGGATTAAATCAAAAGGTCAGTGATTGAAACCCACCAATGGCTAAAGCACTTGACTGCTAACCAGAAGGCTGGCGGTTCAAACCCACCAGCCGCTCCTCGGAAGGAAGGTTGGGCAATCCTACTTCCGTAGTGACACTGCCTCGGAAACCCAAGGCGGGGTCGCTATGAGTTGAGGCTGACTCGACGGCACATAACAACAACAACAACAAAATGGTGCTGCAGAACAAGATAAGACAGTCTGCTTCCATAAAGGTTTATAGCTTTGGCCAGCAGATACATGTAGAAATGCTCATGGTCATTAGCCATTCCAAAAAACTTGCTGCTGTTGAGTTGGATCCGACCTATAGCAACCCCTCCTTGGGATTCTGAGACAGTATCTCTATGGAATTAGATTGCCCAATCCTCCTTTTGAGGAGTGGCTGGTGGTTTGAAACACCAGCCTTCTGGTTAGCAGTCAAATGCCTTAGGCACTACACCACCAGAGCCATTAGAGGGAGGCAAATCAAAACAACAATGAGATACCATCTCACCCCAGCACTATGGCAAAGTTCAACAAGAAAGAAAATAGCAAATGCTGGGGAGGATTTGGAGAGATTGGGACTCTCATACACTACTGGAGGGACTGTAAAATGATACAATCACTGTGGAAACAGTATGGCGATTCCTTAAAAAGTTGGAATCAGAAATACCATTTGATCCAGCAATCTCATTACTGGGTATATATCCTAAAGAAGTGAGAGCCAGAACAAGAACAGATATATGCACACCCATGTTCATCACAGCACTATTTACAACAGCCAAAAGATGGAAACAACCTAGGTGCCCATCAACAGAAGTATGGATAACCAAACTATTGTACATACATACAATGAAATACTATGCAACATTAAAGAATAATGTAGAATCTACAAAACACTGCATAACATGGATGAAGTTGGAGAACATTATGCTGAGTGAAATAAGTAAATCACAGGATAGAGGTATAGTATTAGTTCATTATTGTAAAGTCAAGGAAAGGTCTATATATGGAAGGAAACTTTCTTGTTGATCACCAGGGCTGGGAAGGGAGGGGAAGGATCACTGCAAAAAAAGAAAAATGCATTGACCCATGTCAGTTTGTTGTTTTTGTTGTTGTTATGCACCATTGAGTTGGACCTGACTCATAGCGACTCCTCCTTGGTTTTCCAAGGTGATACCACTATGGAAATAGATTGCCCAACCTTCCTTCTGAGGAGTAACTGGTGGGTTTGAACCGCCAAGCTTCTGGTTAGCAGTCAAGTGACTTAGGCACTACATCACTTTAGTTTTGTGTATTTCACTGTACGTAATTTATATTTCAATAAAATATATTCAAAAAAATACTCCTTAGAAGTGAGGATGTTCAGACTTTGTCTCGTAACATTGAACATGTTATCAGGAGGGACCAGTCCCTGAGGAAAGACATCATGCTTAGTAAAGTAGAGGGTCAGCGAAAATGAGGAAGATCCTCAACAACATGTATGGACTGCAACAATGGGCTCAAAGATAGTGATGATTATGAGGATGGTGCAATACTAAGAAATATTTTGTTTTTTCTGTTGTGCAAAGCATCACTACAAGTGAGAACCAACTGGGCAGCAACTAACAACAACAATATAATTTATGCAATAAGAAATGGAGTAAGTGTGTTGTTTGTAGTTGTAGATGAGTACCACTATCTGGAAACTACGTGATATAAATACTACTTAAAGCAATAGTGAATATTCCATTTGGAAAATATACGATATAGAAAAGACATAATAACCTCTCCAAATATTGGAAAGACTGCAATGTGAAGATATGATTTTTGTTTTTTTTTCCTATACCCATTTATTTTCTATGTGTGGCACTAGTATTCTCTTCATTTCTGAATCTTAGTTCTCCCTGATGTGATGTATTATTTTGCTAAGTGAGCTGAAAGTAAATGTTTTGACTGTAGTCCATTTTTTTCATGTATATTTAAAGAAGGATTTTTGGCAATAGTAGTTAGGATCACTAATTTATCTTGGTTTCCCTGGGACTTTCTTGATTTCAACATTGACATCTCCATGTCCTGAGAATCCACTAAATCCTGCACAAAACCTAGATGGTTGGTGACTCTATTAGTATATTAGATTTATAAATATAACACTATATTAAAACAAGAATATTAAAAAATATAAGTAGATTTTCTTGTGAAAGAAGGAATTTTCTATCACTAGAAAAATATGAGTAATCACTGGTGACTCCAATCCAATGGATACAGAGACTCTGATTAGACCGTTTAATATCCATGTGAGTGGCAGTTTCTTAAAGTGTGGTTCATGGTCTCAATTGCTTATTTAAAATGCTGAATTCCTAGACTCTTCCTAGACCTTCTCAATCAATATCTTTAGAGATAGGGTCTAAGGTTCTAAATTTTAATAAGCTGGCGTGTTTAATCTGATGCACAATAAAGTTTGAAAATTAAAGCTCTATAATGTAATTATGATGTGAGAAAACAACATAATTACAACAATTTAATTTATCATTACTGAAGGTAGATGAATTTTCTTGCAAGAATAAAGGAAATTATATTTTGACCTATTCATGGCAATATTAAATCATGAGAAAATTGCTAATTTCTTTGTCCTACTGAAGATCTGAAATGTGGTGAGATTAAGTAGCCCCAAATATAAAGGTTTAGAGAAGGGAGTGGCATAATAAAATGTTCATTTTAGAAAAGGCAGCTTGACTATTATGTGGGATATTGATAAGAAGGGTACCCGACAGGAGGAATTGAAACCAGTTAGTCATCTGTTTCAGTAGTCCATGTGAGAGATGATGGCTGACTAGACAAGGGTCCTGGTAATAGGTTTGAGTAGAACTCATTGAATTCAACAGTTATTCAGGAAGCCTTCTATGATTGATACTGCACTCCTTCTGTTCACTAAGAACTCTATTTGCACTCATTTCCCAATGCCAAATATGAATCTACACTCATTGATTTGGTTGGTAGTCCTTAAATGTCTCCCTTTGCTGTCTCATTATTTGCTTTCTGGGGCCAGAAGCCATACTTTTAACTCTATTTGTGCTTCTCCAACACACCTAAGACTATGTTTAGCAATGTGTATACACTTAAAATATAACCCTAATTTTTAATCAATCAGTAATATAAAAGAAGGATTTGAGAGATTCCAAAAGATTTAATTCACCTTAAATCATATAGAGCTCATCTCCTTCATCTATTTTTCTTCATGCTATTTTTGTGTCATTACAAGTCAAGTTAAAAATGTAAAATTTCTTCTTCTCCATCCAAGTCTGCCAGTTTCGAGAATATTTGCATTAGTAGGGCAAGATTAAGATTTGGAAAGGAAGAGTACAAAAACTGGAACTGTTTAGAAATGCAAACGGTGAGAAAATAAAGTTGTTGTCCTCACTCTGAATGGGTTTTTCAAATGACACCACTTCTCACTGCATTGCAGAGATTGTTTGGTGGTGGGTGGAAATTTTATATACACAGCAATTCAGAAAAAAAAAGAAAGAGATCTGGAATCCATCATTTTATTTCTAATTGACAGTGAGTTAGAGCCAAATGCTCTCTGATTCAGTTACATTTGTCATTTTTTGGATGCCTTTATTGGCATTAAACCTATAAACACCAGCCGGTAATGATTAGAAGCTTGTGAACTGGATGACATTCAGTTTGCCGTTAACTCTCAGGCACTGAGATCTAGTCAGTAACAGAATGTCTTACAGTGCACCAATTGGTAACTTGATCTTGTTCCCCTTAGCACAGAGTAAGAATAACAATCTCTTCTACAGAAGACAGTGTGTTTCATATTAAATACAATTGTATGCTTTTTTTTAACATTTGGAAAAAAAAAACCTCAAGAATTAAAACTTCTCCTTCATTGTTTCAGGAAGAAGCATATTGAGAAATCAAATGACCCCAACAAGGAGTAGTTTCTTTTTCATTCCTTTGAGTACATTTTAACAGAAAAGCCAAATCTGAATAAGAATGAGCCCAGAATGTCCATTAGCATTTCAAAATTAGATAATCTTCCTAAATTATCCAATTAGATGTAAACCCACTACCTTCCAGTCAATTCTGACTCATAGCAACCCCCATTGGGTTTCCAAAGCTTTAAGTCTTTACAGAAGTTGATTGTCCCATCTTCTTTCCCCAGAGCAGCTGCTGGTTTTGAACCACTGACCTGGTTAGCAGTCAAATGCCTTAGGCACTGCTCCACTGGGTCTCCTTCCAACTAGATATAGCTCCTAGTTGATATTTATGAAGGAAACAATCACCCAGGAGGGATTTTTTTGTGCACCTACCATGTCCTTAGAATCACTGGGGCAAGGGCGCAGACAAAATATTGTATAGACCCTGCTTAAAAGATGCTTACACTTCAGTGGGATAACAGGGAAAAAAACAAAAACAAAAACAAAAACTAGTTCATGAAATAATTAGAAAGGAAAACAAAATATAGTCAAACAATCCATAGGTCATACAGATGAGAATTTTAACCAGATTGAAGAAAGTATATTTTCATGTATACCTGAATTGTCAGGGCTGCTTTGTGGAAAGTACACTCTGGAGTGGTCTTCTTATGAGAAAGGAAGTTGGGGTTTCTACTTCATTTGGGTTGGCTAAGAAAATATTCAAATGCCCCAAAGTTAATAGTCAGCAGCTCCCATCTGTAGACCCCACATTGCTTTACACTTGGCCAGGCTAGACTTAGCAAACCCATTTTAATAACTGAAGAACACACTCCTGTGTTTAAGAAAGAAATAATTCTTTTTCTAACAGCCAATAGAAATACACATTAGTCTGCCAGCATGTTTATTCCAGCATGCTCCCCTCATACAAATTGCACCTACCATGACATTTCTAAGAGGGGGTATCCATTATTGAATTGTTTGTGATTAACTTTAACATCACTGTTCAACATTGAATATTATAACCGTGAGTACTGAAGTTACTCTTTGAGATGTAGAACTCACTGATAAGTTCATGAATCAAATGAGTGATGAGCCTTATCAGAGCTAAAAATGTGTCTGGCTGCTCTTTTGTTATTAATAGCTATTCAGGATCAGGATATTCCCTTCATGTTTGTTGTCACTACTTAGTCTCGGGGATTGTAGGGTTCCCACCACAAAGGATGTTCAGATCACTGGTGATGTGCTCTTTGAGTGGGGAGGTGAAAGCAAGTACTGCTGCACATTTGCATTGCAATGCTGAAAGGTTTGCCAGCAGTGCTGAGCCGTGGGCTGTCACCAGGCCCTGAGACATGAATCTCTTGTGGTCATTTTAGTGCTTGTGTAACTCAAAAAGCAGCAGACTTAAACTGGAATTTCAAAATGATTAGTCCATGTTTTCCTCTAAAATAATTGTTCCAACTATTCTAAGAGGACGCCTGAGAGCCTAACGTCCCCACATTACTTAACCCATACACAGTGGAAGGTCCAGCAAAGCTTCAGTGGGACAGTCAATGATATTTAACTTTCTCATTCAAGTTGCCTACCTCTTGAAAGTTCAGAGAGAAATACTGTTCTGAGGGGAACAGCACATAATGACCTCCCACGAATATAGCTTGGGTAGTTCTAAATAAGACCTGGCTTTAATTCCATGAGTGAAGCATCAAGAGGACCATAAATCTTTAGCAGTTCACTAATGAAGCCTAAAAATGGTTTTATAAGTCTCCTTCCAATATGTGAAACTTGTTGGAGACTTACTAGACCAGCTCTGTTACCTAAACTCTGGCCAAATCTTGGACAACAATCAGAATTGAAACAGCTGCCAGAAGAGGTTACTTGAGCTTATTCTGTGTGTGCCTTTCTGGCTACAGATATTGATGGAACTTAAGACCTCACGTAAAAATGTACTTTCACTGCTGGCTTTGGAAGCATCCCAGGTGATACTCACCCTTCCTCATTCTTTGGAAACCTATCAGATTTAATCTCAGGGATTAATTAATGTTCTTGAGCATCAGCACTTGAAGGCACTTTAGAGATTAACTAATTCCAGGTATTCATTTTACAGGATGAAACTAAGGCAAAAAGGGAGAATTATTT
This sequence comes from Orycteropus afer afer, assembly GCF_000298275.1. Taxonomy (NCBI): domain Eukaryota; kingdom Metazoa; phylum Chordata; class Mammalia; order Tubulidentata; family Orycteropodidae; genus Orycteropus; species Orycteropus afer. The sequence goes on from NW_006922627.1 coordinate 144,321, forward strand.
TACCAAGTCACATAGCTAATTGGTTGCAGTCCAAGATTGAGAATCTTTACCAACTATCAGTTCAGTGAGTTTCTACTCTAGTTAGGAGAAGGAAGGCTTTCCAAACTGGAGATGCAATCACAGGCACCCAAATGCCCAAATATTGTAGTTCATGGAATACCTCAATATTTATTTGCGCAATTGAGCTTAAGGTCACTTTGATAATACCTCCAATCGATACAGAGCTTTAAAGTTTACAGAATGTTTTCACAAATAATATTTTATTTGATTCTCCTAATTAATCTTTTAAAAATACAAAAAAAGATCATGTTTCTCATTTGAGACAGAAGGAACTGAAGCTCAGAAAGGATATGTGAATTGACCAAAATTAGTTATCATTTAATCACTGTGTTCTTAATCCAAGCACAGTACTCTTGCACTTGTACCACACAGTAGAGTAGGCCATCAAATTATGAAATTTCATGTTTTATCCAGCTGATATAATTTTAGTCTGTTTTGTGCAAGTTTCTCCTAAGTCTACTAGCCACTTTAAGTAAAATTAATAGTGATGAGGTTATAATGTTAAGTAATGTTCACTAAATCCTTACTTTACACTGTCCTAAGTATTTCAAATTTAGTAACTCATGGGATATTCTGTAAAGCAAACTGTCAGTTGAACACTATTCCTATAATTATTTTGTAGATGATGAAACTAAGACACAAAGAGGTCAAGCAACATTCCCAAGGTCAGCTAATAAAGAATAGAGCCAAGATTTGGGGCTAGAGTCTGAGCCCTGTGGCAGAACATCTACTCACCAACTACTGCCATATCCTCCCTCATGATAGCTAGACATGGTAGTGTTGATAGCTTAATGATATTACAAACATCACTCTGTAGCTGGTGTTGGCTCAATAATACCAAAGAAAACCTCGTTCTCACAGAATTAGCTTTGCAGCCATCCACTACAGCATGAGACTATAATAGATCAAGCAATTGAGAAAATAGTGACTTTATTACCTAGGAAACATCAAATTTCGATGCTCCATAATGATTCAAACAAGCCATTTGAGCCTCTTTTATCATTTTTTTTAATATATAAAGTATCCCTAAATAGGCTTATATTAAAAGAAAAACAGAGTAAAATGACTCTAATGGAAACATACTGTGCTTTTCGAAAACTAGTTTTCAACAAAATGTGTGTACATATACCTTATGACCTATAACAGCATCAAAGATAGGATAGATAATATAGGTTTGAGATGTAAACAGTCTAAATGTGACAGCCTCATATACAATGCCTCAGCTGTCGTGACATGTCACTGCTATCAATGTACCTAAACACAATTTAATGACTATCAAGTTGTAACTTCCATAGAAACTATTAAATACTACAAATTAACTGACTGACAAAAGACAGATTTGAGTAAATGATAATTTTACTTTTTTGAGTAAAGTATTACAACAAAAGCAAGATGCTCCTTAATTGTCACCTCAGGTACCACAGTATGGTGTTACAACCCAAATAAATGAAGAAGGGGGACACCATTTCTCTACTTCTCAATCCTTTATTGAGAATGGCATAGTAATAGCTGGTACAGTCTATGATATAGCTGTCTCTAGCTTTCTGCACCTCCTTCCCTCTCTTCCTTGTTCCCTCTTTTTTCTATCTTCCTTCTTTATCTTTTACCAACAGATATGGGTTGTACATAGAATTAATGTTATTTTTGTGGTTGTTATTGAGAATATACACATTTAACATATAGCACTTCAACAATTTCTACATGTACAATTCAGTGACATTGACGACATCCCTCAAATTGTACAACCATTCTCACCTTCGTTTTCTGAATTGTTTTCCCCCATGAACATAACCTCACTACCCTCTAAGTTTCCCTTCTAATTTTTTGAGTTGCTATTGCCAGTTTGATCCCATATTTGTTGTTATGTGCCGTCGAGTCGGCCCAACTCATAGCGACCCCTTCTTGGGTTTCCGAGGCAGTATCACTAGGGAAGTAGATTGCCCAGCCTTCCTTCAGAGGAGTGGCTGGTGGGTTTGAACCTCCAGCCTTCTGGTAACAGTCAAGTGCCTTAGGCACTGTGCTACCAGAGCTCCTTTGATCCCATATAGACCGACCTTAAAAAAGCACAATATTCAAAGCAGACATTCTTTGCTACTTAAGCTAAATGATTGATTGATTTTAAGAAGACTTCATACAACCATTATGACATAAGGTAAGGTGTTTCCTTAAAAAAACTGAAAATAGAAATATCATTTGACCCAGCAATTCCATTACTAGGAATATATCCTAAAGAGGTGAGAGACAGTGCATGAACAGACATATGTACACCTATGTTCATCACAGCACAATTCACCATAGCAAAGAGATAGAAACAACCTAAATGCCCATCAACAGATGAGTGGATAAACAAATTATGGTATATCCACACAACGGAATACTATGCCACATTAAAGAACAATGAGGCATGTGCAAATCATCTCACAACATGGATGAACCTGGAGGACATTATACTGAGTGAAATAAGTCAATCACAGAAGGACAAATACTGTATCAGCCCATTACTCTGAAAAGACAAACAAGAGTTTGCTTGCAAAAGGGAACTCACTTTGTAGGTTACCGGGGTGGGGAAGAAAGGGGAGGGATTAATTCCAAGCTAGATGGGGCCCACTTGCTGACATGGGTAAGGGGAAGGATGAATGGAAAGAGTCTGTGGACCACCATGATAACACTAGGAAATGGGAGGACACCGAATTGTGTACATAAGAGATAGGCGACAGATGCTAATACCAACCAGTGTGCCCACA
>NW_006922627.1:147794-150342 GCF_000298275.1 Orycteropus afer afer
CAGCCCAATAGTAAACAAGATGTGCATGCAGACCACTCAACCCAGGGTGGCACACCCACATACTCTATGGAAATACATCCCTTGGAGCAATTGACCATGGGGCACCAGAGGGGCAGTATTCACATGCAGGAAATGCAGGACAGACAGGAGCCCATAACTATGAGGGGCACAGGGGAAAGGTTACTGGGCAGGGAGGGGAGGACACTGGGTTAAGGTTGGGCATGGTAAATCGCGAGTGAAACTAAATGTACACGTACTGTTGAATGTAAAACAAACTCTTTAAATAAAAAAATAAAAGAAGACTTCAGAGGATATATTTGATTTAAGGTTTAAAGAATATCACAGTGCCATAGTTTCAGGGGTTCATACAGCCTCCATGAGTCCATAATATCTGGATTCTACGAGAATTTGAAATTCTGTTCTGCATTTTCCCCCATTTGATAAGGACTAAAGTGCAGAATCCTTGATCAAAATGTTCAGTGATGGTAGTAGGGCATCATCTAATCCTTCTGGTCTCATGTCAAAGGGGGAAGTTGTTCGTGAAAACAATTAGCCATGCATTAATAAATATTTTGAATCCTAGAGATATAATGATGATTAAATTAGAAAATATCCCTTTTCTCATTTAGCTTCAAATCTAATGGGAAGCACTAAAAACTTTTTTTAAAAATTTTTTTAACCACACTGATGAATATGTAATTACAAATTGAAGTAATAGGCTGTAGTAATAGAACAAAGCTTCTGATCTGAAATAAGATGACAGGTGGCTGTCATAGAAGGTTTCATTTATGAAAGTAATTTTTGAGTAAGGATTTGAGGAATGTGTAGCAGATAACTGGATCATTTCCTGGCAGGGAAAGAATGAAGACTCCTTCAATTCTTTATGGCAAGAATGAGTATGGCATGCTCTGAAAAATGGAAAATGGCCAGTCTGGCTAGCAAACAGAAAGCAAGGGAAAAGTGGCCTGAGATGGCACTGGGTAGTATTATATAAATTGGTAATATCAACTCGTATATAGCTCAGCAGTTCTGCTTCTAAAAAAAGCTTTATAGTTAACTTTTCCTAACTTCTGTTTCACTCCTTAGATGTCTAATACCATTCCCTAACTCCTCTTCCTATTTCTGACAACCAATTATACCATTCAAAGACAACCTATGGAGGATTGCATAAGAACTATGTCTGGTCATCAAATCATGCAGTCAGATTTAAAGGGAAAATTTACTGCCTAGAGTTTGACAGGGGGCTCTGGTAGCATAGTGCCTAAAGCACTTGACTGCTACCCAGAAGGCTGGCGGTTCAAACCCACCAGCCACTCCTCGGAAGGAAGATGGGGAAATCTACTTCCTTAGTGATACTGCCTCGGAAACCCAAGGAGGGGTCACTGAGTCGGGTCTGACTTGACAGCACATAACATAACAGAGTTTGACAATCTAGCCTCCAGATTTAAAACTGTACAGTTTCTTTCCAATTATACTGGTTTGTTCCCATTGGTCAGATGTGCAAAGGAGAGAAGATATATAACTCAATTATAAAGCCCTAAATAAACTAGTCTGATAGAAAATATTGAGATCCCATGTATTCCTGGGTGATTCAAATATTTAACATATTCAGTTATTAACAGAAAATTTGGAGGTTCATGTTCACCTAGTGGCACCTCAGAAGAATGGCCTGGAATTTTTTTCCCCCCAAAAGATTACAGTTAGTGAAAACACTGTGGAGCACAGCTCTACTATGACAAGTAAGCATATAATAGGTGTGGGAAAGTGCACCAAAGCACAGAGATATCACCCTTTGATGCAGAACTGAGAGTTCATTTCCCTGAGACTCCAGATTTCGAACAATGTACAGAGTTTCTTTCCAACTATACTGATCGTTGTCATTGATCAGAGCAATGTTTTTAAAACTGGATTGTAAGGATCCCAGGGTTTTCTCCAGAGAACTTTCAGTACATTAGCCCCCATCCTATTCCCACTTCAATGAAAACAGATTCACATTGATCTTCTTTAGATATTTGATTTCTCTGTAGATTATTATTTGAAGAAATGGTCCCATAACTTTAAAACACTTGAAAATATCTGGATCAGACCATTAGAAAAAATACTATAGTTTACTTGGTTCTTAGATGCCAGTATGGTATTTTGTTTTCTATCACTGCAAAATATAAATATCAAATATGACAGGTGGATGAAAAAGTCAGGTTGTTGAACATTGAGAAAGGTATCTGAAAAATTAACTTAATCTTTCAGAAATATTCTGTTTAAGAATTTCTCAGATAGTGTAGAGTGGGATAATTGAAAATGAGAATATAGACAGGATGCCATTACTGATAATGGCAAGGTCTAGGGTGTTGGTGTTGGTGTTATCAGGTGCTATCGAGTCAGCTCTGACTCATAGCAACCCTGTGTCCAACAGAACGAAACACTGCCCGGTCCTGCACCACCCTCACAATCCTTGCTATACCTGAGCCCATCATTGCAGCCACTGTGTCAATCCACCTTGTTGAAGGCCTTCCTCATTTTTTTTGACCCTCCACTTTAACAAGCATGA
>NW_006922627.1:150814-153990 GCF_000298275.1 Orycteropus afer afer
ATCACACAGAACTGGGGTCCAGCCAAGTTGACACACAGCTCCAACTATCACAGTAGGTGAGACTAAGTGCTTGATAAAGTGACAGATAATAAACATTTTAGGTTTTGCAGGGCATACAGTCTCTATGAATACTACTCATCTCTGCCATTATAATATAAAAGCAGCCATAGGCAATACATAGTTAATGAACATTTCTATTTCAATGCAATTTTATTTACAAAAATTGGGAGCTGAAAGTGAAAAACACAATGAGATACCATTTCACATCCAGTAGGATGGGTAACATTAAAAAAGACAAACATTAAGAAGATTTGACCCTCCAGCCACAGTTTGCCAGCCACAGTTCCAAAGGATGACCCTCATGGTTATGGACATTAGGACACTGAAATACTACCGACAATGTTGTTAGGTGCTGTTGAATCAGTTTTGACTCATAGTGACCCCATGAATAACAGAAAGAAAGTTGCCCAGTCCTGTGCCATTTGCACAATAATATATATCTTCATGGTGGTTCAAACCCACCAACCACTCCTCGGAAGGAAGGTTAGGCAACCTACTTCCCTAGTGTTCTTGTTACCTAGTGCCACTCTGACAAGAATATACCACAAATGGGATGGCCTTAACAAACAGGAGTTTATTCTCTTACAGTTTGGAGGCTTTAAGTTCAAGTTCAAAGTGCCAAGATCTAGGGGTTGGGTGAAAGCCCCTCAGCCTTGGCCTTCAGCTCTGCCTCCAGCTCCCAGCCCATTGAAGCTAGAGACATTTCTTCACTCAGACAGCTGCTGGCTGCTGAAGCTGCCAAGCCCAAGGTTGACAAGTAACAAGGTACAGTCCCAATATTACCAAACCACAAGGCAGGCCATTAATTCAAGTCCATTGTAAGTCCCAAGGTCGATAGAGCATGGCAGGCTGCTGAATAATGACACAGCTACATGCAGGGTCCAAGTGGGCCATATGCTAGAGACCATTCTAAAAGCTGCTGCTTATATATGGGAAGCAGACCACATACCCAAAGGCAGCTACTCAGCTGACCACAGTAGATTCCATCATGGAGTTGACTACCAGTCTCATCATGGGGAATACTGCATCCAGCTGCCCAGCCAGTCAACCAGGCCTAGCTAAGTTGACACAAAAACATAACCACCACACCTAGTGATATTGCCTCGGAAACCCAAGGAGGGGTCGCTATGAGTTGGGGCCGACTCGAGGGCACATAACAGCAACATATATGTTCAAGCACTTTTTTGCAGCAACTGCATCAATTCATCATATAGAGAATCTTCATCTTTTCTTGTTAACCCTCTATTTTACCATATATGATGTCCTTCTGCAAGGATTGGTCCCTCTTGACAACTTTTTCAGTGTAAACAAGGCAAAGTCTCACCATCTTTGCTTCTAAGGAACATACTGATTATATTTTCTCCAAGACAAACTTGTTCATTTTTTTTGGCAGTCCATTCATTCAGTATGCTTCACCAATGCCATAATTCAATTGTGTCAGTTCCTCTTGGGCCTTCCTATTTCGTGGTCCAGCTTTCATAGCATATTAGATGATTTAAAAGACAATGGCTGGGGTTAAGTACATGTTACACATCAAAGTGACATCATTGCTTTTTATGATTTTTGAGAAGTCTTTTGCAGAAGATTTCCCCAATGTACAGTGGCTACAACAATGGACTCAGGTATGGCAAGAGTCGTGGGGCTGGCACAGGACCAAGCAGTGTTTTGTTCTGCTGTACATGTGGTCGCTATGAGTCAGAGATGACTTGACCACAATTAACAACAACACATCATTTGATTTCTTCACTGCTGCTTTCCTGGCAGTTGATTGTGTATCCAAGTAATGTGAAATCCTTAACTCTTTCAATATTTTCTCCATTTATTATGATGTTATTGGTCCAATTAGGAGGATTTTTCTTTTCTTTATGCTGTAGTGTAATCCATACTGAAGGCTGTAGTGTTTGATCTTCATCAGTAAGTGCTTCAAGCCATCTTCACTTTTAGCAAGCAAGGTTGTGTCATCTGTATCTCACAGATTATCCAATTATGGTGCCTTGTTCTTCTTCTTTTAGTCCAGTTTCTCAGATTATTTGTTCAACATACAGATTGAATAAGTATGGTAAAAAGATACAACCCTGACACACACCATTCCCAATTTTAATTAAAAAAACTGCCTCTTAATCTATAATTTGTTATAATCCCCATAGCTGAATGCCATTGTGTAATCAATAAAACACAGGTATATATATTTTTGGTCAAGATCCATCTTACACCAGCAATGATATCCTTCATTCCATATCCTCTTTGGAATCCAGCTTGAATTTCTGGCAGTTTCCTTTCAATGTATAGCTGTAGCAATTTGTGAAATATTGTCAACAATTTTTTGCTTGCCTATCACATTAATGGGGAGCTCGGGTGTTGTAGGGCCTAACCAGAAGACTGGTGGTTCAAACCCACAGGCCACTCCGCAGAAAGGAAGACTGGGCAATCTATTTTGGTAGTGATACAGCCTCAGAAACTCAAGGAGGGGTCGGTATGAGTCGGATCCAACTCTACGGCAGCACACACACACACACACACACATACACACACATGATATTAATTATAGTGTTCAATAATTTCTGCATTCTATTGGATCACCATTCTTTGGAATGGACATGAACATGAATCTCTTCCAATCGATTGGCCAAGTGGCTATCTTCCAAATTTCTTGTCAAAGACAAGTGAAATGCTTCCAGCATTGGATCCTTTTGTTGAAGCATCTCTCCCTTGTTACACTGAAGTCTTTCTGTCATCTAACCTACTGATCTTAGGACACAAACCCACAGAAGTCTTCAGCCTGCTCCCTGACCTATGGATTTTAGACTTGGTATTTCACATAATCACATGAGAAAATCCCTTGAAAATAAATCTCTATCTATCATCTATTCATCCATTGATCTAATCAATTGCTCTGTTTCTCTAAAGAACCCTAAAACATCTTGTCTCCTGAAATTTTGCTAAATATATTTATGAGTTCTAGCAACCTTCTGTGTATATTCCATCAAGTTTTCTACATATACAATCATATTTATTGTCTGTAAATGAAGACAGTTTCATTCCTTCCTTTCAGATTTGGGTACCTTTTCAATTTATTTTTCTTGACTTATTAAAATGACTAGAACATCAAACACAAT
>NW_006922627.1:154090-154984 GCF_000298275.1 Orycteropus afer afer
TGTTATGTGCCGTCGAGTCGGCCCTGACTCATAGTGACCCCTCCTTGGGTTGCCAAGGCAATATCACTACGAAAGTAGATTGCCCAGCCTTCCTTCCAAGGAGTGGCTGGGGCTGGTGGGTTTGAACTGCCAAACTTCTGGTTAGCAGTCAAGTGCCTTAGGCACTATGCTACCAGAGCTATAGGTTTTTGTAGATGCTCTTTATCAAGTTTAAAAAGTTCTCTTCTAGTTCTAATTTTCTGGGAGTTTATTTTTATTGTTTTTAATCAAGAACAGATATTGAATTTGTCAGATAAAATTTTCATCAGATTTGGAAAATCTTGATAACTATTTCTTCAATATTTTTCTTCCCTTCCTCCCTTCAGGCACTCCAACTCCAACATGAATATTAGATGACTTGAAGCTGTTTCACAGTTCACTGATTCTCTGCCTTTTTTTTTTTCTCTCTCTGTTTCATTTTGGATAGTTCCTATAGCTATGACTCTAAGTAATCTTCTTTCCTGCATTGTTTAATCTGCTGTTAATACCACTTAATATATTTTCCATCCCACACATTATAATGTTCATGTACAGAATTTCAATTTAGATCTTTATGTTTTATCTTTCATTTTTCTACTTAACATTTTGAACACGTGGAATATAGTTATAATAACTGTTTTAATGTCCTTGTCTGCTAATTCTAATATCTGTGTCAGTTTTGGGTTCACTTGTGATTGATTTCCCTCATTATGGATCATATTTTCCAAATTTGTTGAGTTCTTGGTCTTTTTTTGGGGGGTGGAGGTTGCTGGTCATTTGTTATTGTCTAGTATACATTGTAGGAGCTCTGGTAGCGTAGTGCCTAAGGCACTTGACTGCTAACCAGAAGGCTGGCAGTTCAAACCCACCAGCCAC
>NW_006922627.1:155514-157722 GCF_000298275.1 Orycteropus afer afer
CCCAGCCTTCCCACTTCCCCAGGACAGCTTCACCAGAACACTTTTTCCCCCAGTGATGGGACCAAGCCAAGCCTCCCGCACCTCAAAACTACTACTGTTGTTGCAGCTGTTGCTGCTGCCCTCTGCCTAGGGTTCTGGGATTACTCCATGTTCCAACATCACCTTCTGCCCCAAGTGGGAGCCTGGGACTATATTCATGGAGGGGTCAATCATGCAAACTCTAGAGATTTTCTAAATTTTTGTTTATTTATTTTCATTATGATTTGGTGAAAGTTTACAGAGCAAATTGGTTTTGCATCCAACAATACATACACAAAGTGTTTTGGGACATTCACTACAATCTAGATAATGTAACAACTCTTCCGACTTCCTCCTCGTGTTTACCATTTCCCTTTGTCCTTCTTTCCTACACCTTCCTGCCTTCTGAGATTTATCCCTGGATAAATGCTGCCCTTTTAATCTCATAGAGTTGATTGTTCTGAGGAGTGCTTACCGCCCTGGTATTACTGTTAACCCCATTGGCTTGTCTATTGATTGGCTGAAAGTTGAGCCCTGAGGCTGAGTTCAGATCCCGACTTGAAGGATGTCTAAAGGCCATTGTCTCAGGGGTTCTGCCAGTCTCTGTCAGACCTGGTCTTTTCTATGATTTTGAGTTTTTCCCACAAAGTTGTCCTACTCTTCCAGGACTTCCTATTTAGATTCCTTTCAGAGTGATCAGCAATGGCAGCCAGGCACCATCTAGCTCTTCTGGGCTCAGGGTTATGGAGGCTGGAATTCACATGGTCCATTAGTCATTTGAACTAATTGTTTCCTTTCATCTTTGATTTCCTTTGCTGTTTTGTGCTCCAGATGGGAACAGAGTATTTGCTGAAAATGAAACGTAACTCTCACCAGAGACAAAAACTAACTCATGATGGATCAACAAACTAAATGTAAAATCTAAAACCATACAGATCATAAAATAAAAGCTAGAGGCATATTTAGGGTCTCAATACATGGCATAAATAGCTATAAAATGTAACTAAAATTGCACAAACAGCAGAAGACAAACTAGGTGATAGGGACCTCCTAAAAATTAAACATTTATGCACATCAAAAGGCTTCACCAAAAAGGTAAAATGAGAACCAACAGACTGGGAAAAATTTTAGGGGAATGACATATCAGACAAGGGACCAACCTGTAAAATTTATAGAAAACTTCAGCATCTCAACAACAAGCAGACAAGAAATCCAGTTAAAAATTTGGCAGAGGACATGAACAGACACTTGACCAAAGAAGACATTCATACAGATAACATACACCCAATAGTTATTCTAGGTAAAATGAGGCAACAGCTATCCCTGTCGCTAGTTGGCAGGGCCACACAGTGTCAGATGGGCTTTCTGTAGGAGGTCACATGGAAGTGGGGGATAAGCCTCTTACATATTCCCAATTCAAGTACCTATCATGTCCCAGGACAGGAATTTAATGACTCTTGGAAGTTACATATCCAGTGTGGGTCAGAAGGAGGTACTTGGCTGGACTTCTCCACAGCCTGACAATAATTGGGATGCAGCATATAAGTTTGATGGTTGAGAAGTGAGGGAACCCAGTAGCCATCAGTCACGAATGCATTTACATTCCCCAAGCCACAAGGCAAGGCCCTCAAGTTTCTGTTAGGATTTACCTTCACCTCATAGCTATCCAAATTCCCAAGGAAGGATATCTGTGCCAAAGTGTGTATTGAACCCAATAGAGACTCTATGCTTGTGTGAGAGGACCCTGTTATTCTCTTTCCAGTCTTCCTGAGTCTGGCTTACTTTTGTCTGTTCTGACTACCTTGAGGATGATTGTGTCATTTTCGTTTGAGTTAAATGTTCCTATATTCTGCTTTTAAAACTCCAATTATACCATATAGAAGTGAACAGTAAAATCCATGCTAATAATTTCATATTTGAATTTTTTTATTTGAATTACATTAAATATTGAATTGAAAAATACAATGAGAGTAAAGAGGGAGACAGGATAAAAAGAGAAAAGAAAAGCTTTATTAATAACTCTAATGACACATCTTTCTACTTAGAACCACACACTTTCATTTTCTACTGGGTTTCACAAATTATGTGCCTAGCCCTAGGTATTAGATATTTTTGTAATCTGAAAGATATTGTTGAGCTTTCATCTGGGATACACTTAAGTTACTTGTAAAGAGTTTCATTCCTTTAGGT
>NW_006922627.1:158837-160652 GCF_000298275.1 Orycteropus afer afer
TTCCATAGTGATACTGCCTCGGAAACCCAAGGAGGGGTCGCTATGAGTCGGGGCCGACTCGACGGCAAACAACAACAACAACATGCCACTAGAACTCCTTTGTTTTTCATTAGGTCCCAACAAATATGGTATTAAGCATAAAGTATATGAGCATCTTCCAGTTGGTGTGCCATCAAACTCTCTTCTCTGTGTTTGTATCCATCACTGGCTAAGGTGCCCTTACACCTTTGTCTTCCCAGGGACACCTAGGAAAAGCAGGCTCTCTTAGATCCAATTATTCATTTGGGGAAAAAAAAAAAAAAACAACTTTAGAATGTGTTTCTACCTTCATTTTGTCTTAAGGAATTAGCAATTGGAAGAATGTTAGGGTTGTCTGAATAATAACTCAGCAATAGAAGTTTTAATTTGCTTAAGAATGGGGCAAAAGACAAATCAGCATCAGAATATAAAGTCAAGACTGTTTAAGTAATTCCCTTTAAAGTTTTTCCTTTTTCCTTTTTGTTTTTAAACTGAAAAAGCCTCAACAATTAAGGTTAAGTGAATGAAAGCACATCAAATCTACCTGAAAACTTATCAACTGTTAGAGTGGTTTATTTCTAAATATAGTCTTGTTTACCCGCATTTTTTATTTTTACGTACACATGATTGTATGTGTTGTTGTTGGAAAATATTTCCCTGTAGTAATTTTGAGGGAATAGACCTACTTTTAAAAATGGCAGAAATTCTATATATTTGACTTTATAAATATGCACTAATTGGGTTATATCCTGCTGCTCTTGGTTTGCATGCTAGACCTCAATGGGAAATTAAGCTCACAAGATCAAGGACAGGAGGGATCTTTAAAAGAATGACGTGCGTTAGACTGAACTTCCTTTATGTCATTAGCTGTATCATTGTTTAGGTCCAGTGCATCTATTCTGAGAAGAAGACATAAGGTAATAGTGGAAAAAAAAAAAAAAAAACTGTTCAGCTATCTGGGTGCAGTCTTCACTATCAACGTGGTTGCTAGTGGCAGTTTCTGTTTACTGCAAAACAGAAATCAATCTGCGCTATTTTCTAGGATCTATATTTACTTCTCACCAAATACATTAACTGCTAGTATATAACTAAACAAACGTAGAGAAGTTGATTTTTAAAAAAATATTCTGTTCCTTTGAATTTGAGGCAAACTTACTGCCACTATCAGCAGCAGCAGCAGCCTTGAGTGGTACTTGAAAACACACAAGATGCATGGACTGGTATACAGGCCAATGTGGTAACTTGGTCTAGCAAAATGAAATCACTTGGGAAAGATGGAATGAGACTGTTTTAGAACTATTTTAAGTCACTGCTATAGTGATCTAGATGTGATAGCTAACTTCTCAAGATGTGACCTCTATTTTGGCCTGCTCTGGCATATTACTATTACTCAATTATCCTGAGTTCAAAAGTCATGTGAATATTTCATTGCTCTCCACCAAGATGACATAAATCCAGCAGTGTTAGATTTTCTTTTTCATTTTAATGAGAAGCAAAATCTTGAAGACACACACTATCCTTCTGAACAACTAAAAATTCTTTACAGTTTGAATATTAGATTATTTTGTGATTTTATCAGAAATTGTGAAATTGAACACAATGCAAATTAAGTAAGTCATATATATTAAAATTTAGAAAATTGACTGTTTTCTTCTTATTCATTTCTTTGTATTTGTTCTTTTCTGACACTGGGACTCTATTGAGAATTACACTTGACTATCTAGGAGCTCTGGTAGCATAGTGGCTAAATCACTTGACTGCTAACCAGAAGGCTGGCGGTTCAAACCCACCAGCCAC
>NW_006922627.1:160752-165654 GCF_000298275.1 Orycteropus afer afer
AAACCCACCAGCCACTCCTCGGAAGGAAGGTTGGGCAATCCTACTTCTGTAGTGATACTGCCTTGGAAACCCAAGGAGGGGTCTCTATGAGTCGGGGCCGACTCGACGGCACATGACAACAACAACAACATGTGACCAGTTTCTGTGTAGTCTGCATTCTAGTCATATTAATGACTTTGCATTTGATCTCATTTAATGCCTAAAGTGGCTAAAAACTATAATGACTGTCCTTTGTTCTTATAGCCATATTTAAAGAATAATATCTAGCATATATTTGTATATGTACATAAATGATGCTTCTAAAGTGATTTAATTTTGACTAGAATTTAATGACCAATTCAGTCTATCAACTACTCTTTTAAAACATTTTATTGTGCTTTGGGTGAAAGTTTACACAGCAAATTAGTTTCCCATTCAACCATTCATACACAAATTGTTCTGTGTCATTGGTTGCTGTCCCCACACAATGCATCAACACTCTCCCCATTTTCACCCTGGCTACCCCATTTCCAACCTTTCAGTTTCCCTGTCCCTCTCTGTCATCTCACTTTTGCTTTTGGACAAATGTTGTCTGTTTGGTCTTGTATAGTTAATTGTTCTAAGGAATACATTCCTCTCAGATGTTATTGTTTATTTTATAGGCCAATTTATTATTTGGCTGAAAGGTGATCTTTGGGCATGGCTTCATTTCCAAGCTAACAGAATATCTTAGGGTGATAGTCTTGGGGGTACATGCATTCTCTATCATTCCACTAAGTCTTGTCTTTTTTTTTTTTTTCTGAATTTGGGTTTTATTCTACATTTTTCTCTCATTCTCACCAAGACTCTATATAGTGTCTCTAGTCAGAGCAGTAGGTAGTGGTAACCAGGTACCACCTAGTTTTTCTGCTCTCAGATCATTTGTCCTCAGACAAATGTCAAGAAGACAAAAATGTTCTTGAGTGTTTGGTTCAACACTCCTTTGTTCCAGACTAGAAGTCACTAATGGTCGTATCTTTCATGGTTGCTCGCAAAATTTTAAGACCCCAGATGATACTCCCCACATTAAGATGTAGAACATTATCTTTATGAATTATGTTATTATGCCAGTTTATTTAGAAGTCCCCTAAGACTATGGTTCTTAGCCTTCAAGCCCAGTAACTCAATCCCATGAAGTATCTGGCTGTGCCCCTTATGTGCTCTATTATATATATGATACACATATACATATGTACAAACAAATACCCATAAATATAATTATATATTTACTCCCATACCCTCTCATACACCCTCCCCATCTATATAGCACTATGTGTCTACCTATGTAACCACTCACAACTTTTTTGTTTTTATTACTGTTGTTGCAGAATAGTATATGATATAACAGTTACCATAAAACCAAAAGAAAAAAAAAATATTCACTGCCATTCAGTCAATTCCAACTCATAATGACCCACTTTGGGTTTCTGGGGCAGTAAATCTTTATGGAAGTAGATTGTCCAGTCTTCCTTCCCTGGAATGGCTGGTAGATTTGAACTGCCAACCTTCTGGTTAGCAGTCAAATGCCTCAGGTACTACACCATTTATTCTTGTGTATCTCAGTGTCTTCATTTACCTTGGTCAAGTTGTGCTGATTTCCCTCATTTTGTATATTGCTTTTCCCTTCACCAGGATTAACAAATGCTTACTATCTCATAAGTGATTTTCCCTCCCGCCTTCTCCCATACCAATAGGTTGCTTTCTGTGTGCAAGTGTATCCTTAACTTATTATGAAACTGGTATCATACAATGTTTGTCCTTTTGTGATTGACTTATTTCTGTCAGCATAATGACCTCCAGATTCATCCATGTTATTTTTTACAGACTCATCATTCTTCTCTATTATTATGTAGTATTCTATTGTATGTATGCACCACAATTTGTTTATCTATTCATGTGTTGATGGATGATTTTTTCATCTTTTGCCACTGTGAATAATGCTGCAATGAACATGGTTATCTATTCATGCCACTGGTCTTATTTCTCTAGGATATGTAACTAATAGTGAGGTTGCTGGATCATATGGTATTTCTACTTCTAGCTTTCTGAGGAAGGGACTTACTGTTTTCCTTGGTGGTTTTATCATTCCACAGTCAGACTTGTAAGTGTATAAGTATCCCAACCACCCTAAAACCTTGCCAAAATTGGTTGTTTTCTTGATCGGTACCATTTTTGCAGGGATAAGATCAGATCCCACTATAGTTTAAATCTGTAACTCTCTAATGATTATGAACATCTTTCCTTGTGCTTGTTAACTGCTTGAATGTCCTCTTTGGTGAAGTGTCTGCTCATGCCCATTTTCTGACTGGTTTATTTTTCTTTTAGTTGTTGAGGTGTTGCAGTTTTCTCTACATTTTAGAGATTAGGTCCTTATCTTTAAAATATATAGAAAACCCTCATCATCATCATTTTTTTTCTTTTCCTAATCTATAGGTTCTCTTTTTATTCTTTCGGTGAAGTCCTTTGATGAGAACACATATTTAATTTTTAGGAGGTCCCAGTTTTCTAATTTATCTTCTGTTGTTTACACATTTTCATTTATGTTTAATAATCTATTCATGACATAATTTGGGACACCTAGCTTTGTCCCTATGTTATCTTCCAGGAACTTTACAGTTTTAAGTTTAACTTTTAGGTCTTTGAAATATTTTGAGTTAGTTTTTGTGTATGGTGTGAGGTACAGATCTTGCTTCATTTTTCTGCAAATGGATGTATAGTTTTGCCAGCACCATTTGGTAAAGAGACTATTTTTCACTGTTGAATGGACTTTGACTCTTTGTTGAAGATCAGTTGTCCATAGTTGGAGTAATTTACTCCTGGGTTGTCAATTGTATTCCTTTGTTCTATGTGTCTGTTGGGAGCTCTGGTGGTGTAGCCTAAGGCATTTGACTGCTAACCAGAAAGCTGGTGGTTCAAATCCCTCAGCCACTCCTCAGAAAGAAGTTTGGCCAATCTACTTCAATAGTGTTACCCCCTGGGAAACCCAAGGAGGGGTCACTATGAGTCAGGTCCGACTTGACAGCAGTGTATGTGTCTGTCACTGTACCAGTATCAGGTTGTTTTGACTACCATTGATGTACAGTAAGTTCAGAGATTGGGAAATGTGAGGTATGCTACTTTATTCTTCTTCCTCAAAAATGCATTAACTACAGAACCTCTTTCCTTTCCATATAAAGTTGGAGATTGGGTTTCCATTTCAACAAAGAACATTGTGGGAGCTCTGGTAGCGTAGTGCCTAAGGCACGTGACTGCTAACCAGAAGGCTGGTGGTTCAAACCCACCAGCCACTCCTCGGAAGGAAGGTTTGGCAATCTATTTCCGTAGTGATATTTCCTCATAAACCCAAGGATGGATCGCTATGAGTCCGGTCTGACTTGATGAGCACATGACAACAACAACAAAGAACATTGTTGGGATTTGGGGCAGGATTTCATTGTACTTATGTATTGCTTTGGTAATATTGACATTTTGACAATGTTAAGTCTTCCAGTCCATGAGCATTGTGTTGTTCCATTTATGTAGGATTCTTTTGGTTTCCTGCAGTAGTCTTTTGTACTTTTCTTTGTATAAGTCTTTAAGTGCTTGGTTAGATTTATTGATAAATATTTTATTCTTTTGGAGGAGTCTTGGTTCTGTGGTGCTGTTATAACAGAAATACCAAAAATGGATGGATTTAACAAACAGGAATTCATTCTTTTACAGTTTAAGAGACTGGGAGTCCAAAATCAGAGTGCCAGCTCTATGGGCTGGGTGAAGACCCCTCAAACTTGGTCTTCAGCTTTGTCTCTTATTCTTCTTAGAACTGGACACTTCTTCTAACTCAGACAGATGTAGGCTGCTGTGGTTGATGAACCCAAGATAGACAGATAAAATGGCACAATTTCAAGATTGACAAGCAACATGGTAGACCACTGGTTCAAGTCCAAGAACAATTGTAAGATTGTCAGGCAATATGGCAGGACACTGGTTCAAGTCCAGAAACTGGAGATGAAGACTCAATCAAATGTGGGATCCAAAATGTGCCAAAGTGTTAAAGACCTTTCTCAAAGCTTCTCCTTATATACTGGAAGCAGGCCATACCCTGAAGGCAACTATTTAGCTGCTCACAGCATATTCCACCATGGAGGTGATTATAATCTCATCATAGGGAATAACTACATCCAGCTGCCAAGATATTCAAAACCGTGGCCCAGCAAAATTGGCACACAACCTTAACTACTGCAGGAGATTATTGTAAATGGTATTTTTAAAATTTCCTTTTCAGAGTTCTCCTTGTTAGTGTAGAGGAATATGACAGCTTTTTGAATGTTGATCTTGAACTCTACCATTTTGCTGAACCCTTCTGTTACTTTCAGTAACTTTCTGTTTTTCTTTTCTTTTTTATTGTGATTTGGGTGAAAATTTACGGAGCAAATTCACTTTCCGTACAGCAGTTCACATACACTTTGTCTCATGATATTGACTACAATTTACCACAATGCAATAGCTCCCCTCCCACTTCCTCCTGATAGTTACCTCTTCCCTGTGTCCATCCCTCCATGTACTCCCGCCCCATGAACTGTCTTCCTGTGCATAAAAAGCTCTTCTTTCTCCCATTATTGTTCTCTCCAAGGAGTGTATCTATCTCAGGTAAACATACAGCTCATATGTCTGTCTTTCATTTGGCTGGAAGCCACAAGTGTGGGTTCAATTCCAGACCTGAAGAACAGCTATTGGCCATAGTCTCAGTTGTTCCACCAGGCTCCATCAGACCAGCAAACCTGCCCCCCCCTTTTTGTCAAATGATTTTGAGTTTAGTTCCACATTGTTCTCCCTCTCTATCCAGGATCTCCTACATAGATCACCCTCCAAGTAGTTGACAGTGGTAGCCGGGCACCGTCTAGT
>NW_006922627.1:170339-174331 GCF_000298275.1 Orycteropus afer afer
ATTTTCTTTTGGGGTCTATCCTGTTTGGGGTTCATTGGACTTCCTGAATGGATATATTCTCATCTTTCATCATATCAGGGAAGTTCTCCTCCAACAAAACTTCGACAATTTTCTTAGTGGTTTTATTTTTCTCTTCCTGTTCTGGAATTCAAATGTGACATAGGTTATTCCTTTTGATGGTATCCCACATGAACCTTAGGCTGTCTTTATTTTGTTTTGAGCTTTTTTATGATTGATCTATTTCCAAAGAAGTATTGTGGTATTTTTCTTCAATCTCATTAATTCTGTCTTGCATTGCATCAATTCTACTCCTTTGCCCTTTCAAAGTGTTATCTATTTCTGACAATTTAGTATTAATCTTCTGGATTTCTATCTGTAGATTTAGAAAAGATATATTTTCATCTTTCATCATATCAGGGAAGTTCTCCTCCAAGAAGTCTTGGAAATTTTTCTCATTGGTTTTATTTTTCTCTTCCTTTTCTGGAATTCCAATAACACATAGGTTATTCCTTTTGATGGTATCCCATGTGAACCTTAGGCTTTCTTTATTTTGTTTTGATCATTTCTAAGTTTGCATTAATTTTGTCATTTTGTTCTTGTATTTTCTTCCAAAATTCTTCTAGGGTTTTGTCATGTTTTCTTTGGTTTGTCTCTCAATCCTTTGAAGATACCTAAATATAATTCTTTTGAATTCCTTATCAGAGTGTTCCAATGCTGCTTCTTCTTCCGGGATGTGTTCTGGGTCTGTATCCTGCTTCCTTGCATCTATCACTTTATTTTGCTTCTTTGTGTGGACTGGGATGATCTGTTATCTTTGACACATCATGGCATTGTTGTATTTATATCTCCATTAACTGTTTGTGAAGAGCAGCCAAGGGTGAGTCAGGGTCTTCTTGGTGGTTGTTTATCATTGGACTATTGGTGGAGAAGATATTGGTGGCTTTCACTTAGTAAGTGAAGCTGCAGGAGATGTGGGTGCAGTTGTATCATATCAGCACAGTTGTTGTCTTCTACTCAGTTAGACAAAAATAAGAATTGAATAACCATCAAAAAAGTAAAAGCACATCGACAAAAAAAACACACCATGTAATCACACAAGAACAGTAGCTAAAAAAAAGGGAAAGGGAAAAAGAAAAAAAAAAAAAACCCTGCAATATCTGGGGAGAGGGCAATAAGAGAAAAGTGGTAGAGATCAAGAATAATGAAGAAAAAATGGGAAAAACATAGAAAGAAAAACAAGGTACAAGGTTGAGCATGAGAAAGAAAAAATAAAATGCAACCAGGAATAGGGAAAAGAAAAAAAGCTAAAAAGTAGAACCTGCAAGGGGAATAATAAAGAATAATAGTAAAAAGGACAAAAGTAATCACAATAATTTTAGTTTTATTACAGACAAAAACAAACAAACTAAAAACAGAAAAACGAAAAAAAAAAAAATAATTGGGGCAGGGTGGGGCAGGGCACCCAGGCTCTGACCGAGTACAAAGACTGGGATGGAATTCCTGCTGGCCCAGAAAGTGGGTGGGAATGAGGAATGGCCACACCTCTGCTCACCAAGAGGATGTGGGGTATGAGTAACATGGGGAATGTCGCACCTTTCCAGTCATCTGTGTCCAGAATGTCCTTGTGGTTCCCACAAGTCTAACCTGTTCTTAAAGCTCTGGAATCTGGGAGAACGTTGTCACTTTAAATATTCAAAATAGTCAAGTCGCTTGTAAACATTCAAAATCTCTGCACCCTCCAGACAGACAAAAGTCCATAGCTCAGCCCACCTTCCACTTTGTTGTTTCCCCTTTTATTTCTCAGCCACTGGACCAGTCCTCCGTGCAGTAGCTGGCTAGCAATGCCAATTTTTAGGTTAATTTTTAAGTCCTACCACCACTCGGCAATATCCAAGCTGTCTGTGCCATCAGGATCGCTGCCACAGCGCAGCCCTGTATGTCTCTCTTTCTTTGATGTTTTTATGTAAATTCTTCTGCTAGTTGGACTTTAGTCCACTTCTATATTCCTTTCAAGGCTCAGGTGTCCAGGATTATCTTCTGTATCTGTGCTAATTGATTCCCCTTTTCTTGTTGAAGAGGGTCTGTGCAGTCTTTCTGCCTATTCCACCATCACAGTGGAACTCTTTCGGTAACTTCCTGTGGAATTTAGTGGATTTTCTATGTACAGGTCATGTTATGAGCAAGTAAGGATGATTTTACTTCTTCTATACCAATTAGGATGAACTTTATTTACATTTCTTGCCTTATTGCTCTGGATATGAATTTCATTACAATATTGAATAGGAGTGGTGATAATTGTCATCCTTGTCTAGTTCCTGTTCTCAGGGGAAATGCTTTCAATCTCTCTCCCTTGAGAATAATGTTGGCTGTTGGTTTTGTATATACGCCTTTGTTTATTTTGAGGAAATTCTTATCTTGCTGGGTGTTGAATTTTATCAGATGCCTTTTCTCCATTGATTGAGATGATCATGTAATTATTTTTCTTAGTTTATTTATTTAATCTAGCAACAAATACAACAAATTATTTTGCCTAGATGAATATTACTTGACACAACTGATGAATCAGGCAGTATTTTTTTTTTTAATTCTTGCTAACAGTCTTGGATTCTTTGTTTCTTTGTTTTTCTTTAAATTCTAGTTATTTTGTTATTATTGAAAATATAAACAGCAAAACGTACACCAATTCAACTGTTTCTACATGTACAATTTAATGATACTGATTACATTCTTTGAATTATGTAACCATCCTTACCCTCTTTTTCTGGGTTGTTCCTCCCTCCTTAACATAAACGTACTGCTCTGTAAGGTTTTTATGTAATCTTTCAACTTGCTATTGTCAATGTGATCTCATATAGATAGTTCTTAAAAGAGCATAATGCAAACATAGATGCAAACATTCTCAACAAACTCGTAGCCAATAGACTCCAACAACTTATCAAAATAATAATAATGCATCATGACCAAGTGGGTGTCATACTAGGTATGCAAGGATGGTTCAACATTAAAAAAGCAATCAATATAATTCTTTATATAATAAAACAAAGGAAAAGATCCACACAATCATATTAATCAACACGGAAAAGGCATTTGACAAAATCCATCACCTATTCCTGATAACAAAAAAGAACAAAATAGGAATAGAAGGGAAATTCCTCAATATAATTGAAGGCATATATACAAAACTAACAGCTAATATTATTCTCAATGTAGAGAGACTAAAAGCATTCCCCTTACAAACAAGTACCAGACAAGGATGACTTTTATCGCCACTCCTGTTGAATATTGTATTGGAAATCCTGGTCAGAGCAATAAAATTAAAAAAAAGGGAAATAAAAGGCATCCAAATTGGCAAAGAAGAAGTAAAATTATCTCTATTTGCAAATGATATGATCTTATATATAGAAAATCTCAAAAACACAGTAAGAAAATTTCTGGAACTAATTTATAGTTTCAGCAAAGTGGCAGGGTATAACATCTACATACAAATATCAGTCAGATTCACTGACTTTAACAAAAAGAACTCTGAAAGGGAAATTAGGAAAGTGATACCAATTACAATAATAGCCCAATAGATGAAATACTTAGGAATAAATCTAACCAGAGACACAAAGACCTAAGCAAAGAAAACTACAAAATACTATTACAAGAAACTCAAAAAGATCTACATAAATGGAAGACTACATCATGCTTATGGATAGGAAGAATTAACATTTTGAAAATGTCAGTATTGCCAAAAGCAATGTACAGATACCACACAAACCCTATCTAAATTCCATTATCTTTCTTTAAAGAAATGGGAAAAAAAAAAAAAAAAAAAACAATCACCAAATGGAAAGGAAGGAGACCTCAGATAAGTATGGAACTATTAAAAAAGATGAAGAAAGTGGCAGGATACAAGCTCCCTGATCTCAAAACCTACAGTATAACTATGTTAGTTAAAATAGCCTAGTACTAGGACAATGATAGACACTTAGACCAAAGGGATGGAATGA
>NW_006922627.1:174431-178163 GCF_000298275.1 Orycteropus afer afer
ACCCTATCTAAATTCCATTATCTTTCTTTAAAGAAAAAAAAAAAAAAAAAAAAACAATCACCAACTTTAAATGGAAAGGAAGGAGACCTCAGATAAGTAAAGCACTATTAAAAAAGATGAAGAAAGTAGGGGGCCTCATGCTCCCTGATCTCAAAACCTACAGTATAACTATGTTAGTTAAAATAGCCTAGTACTAGGACAATGATAGACACTTAGACCAAAGGGATGGAATGAAGAACCCATAAATAAATCCATCCAACCTATGGACAACTAATCTTTGACAAAGGTCCAACATCTATTAAATGTGAAAGAGATAGTCTCTTTAATAAAAGGTACTGGGAAAACTGGATATCCATTTGCAGGAAAATGAAATAGGATCCATATCTCACACCATACACAAAAACAAACTCAAGTTGGATCTAAGAACTGAATGCAAAACCTGAAATCATAAAGGCCATAAAAAATATATATAGAGAGAGAGAGTCAAAATTAGCGGTCCTAATTCAGGTCATAAATACACTACCAAATATAACTAAGAACACACGAACACAAGAAGACAAAATAGATGACTGCAACCACCTACTAATTACACATTTACCTGCATAAAAAGATTTCACCAAAAGAGTAAAAAGAGAAAACAGAGTGGGAAAAAGAAATTGACAATGACATATTGGTCAAGGAGCCACTCTCTAAAGTTTATAGAAAACTTCAACAACTTAACAACAAAAAGGCAAACAATCCAGTTAATAATTGAGTGGAGGACATGAACAGGCACTTCACCAAAGAAGACATTCAGGCAGCTAACAAATGTATGAAGAAATGCTTCCTATCGTTAGCCATCCCCCCCAAAAAAAAACTCACTACCATCAAGTCAAATTGACTCATAGTGACCCCTCTTTAGGTTTCTGAGGCAGTATCTCTATGGAAATAGATTGTCCAATCTTCCTTCCAAGGAGTGGTTGGTGGGTTTGAACCTCCAGCCTTCTGGTTAGCAGTCAAATGTGTGAGGCACTATGCCACTAGAGCTCCCTCATTAGCCGTTAGAGAAATGCCAATAAAAACAACAATAAGATATCATCTCACCCCAGCACTAATAGCAATGCTCAAAAAAATAGAAAGAATCAAATGTGGATGAGGGTGTGGAGAGACTGGAACCCTCATACACTGCTGATGGGACTGTAAAGTGGTGCAACCACTATAGAAAATGGTATGGTACTTCCTTAAAAAGCCGGAAATTGAAATACCGTGTGATCCAGCAATCCCATTATGACTCATAGTGACCCCTCCTTGGGTTTCCGAGGCGGTATCACTATGGAAGTAGATTGCCCAACCTTCCTTCTGAGGAGTGACTGACGTATTTGAACTGCCAGCCTTCTGGTTAACAGTCAAATGCCTTAGGCACTGTGCTACCAGAGCTCCTATTAAGTATATACCCTAAAGAAATAAGAACTGTGACACAAACAGATATATGCACACCCATGTTTATGACAGCACTATTCGCAACAGCCAAAAAGATAGACACAACCTAAATGCCCATAAACAGAGGAATGTTTCAATAAACTATGGTACATACACACAATGGAAAAGTAAACTATTGTAAAGAACAATGATGTATCTGTGAAACATCTCATAGCATGGATGAACTTAGAGGTCATTATGCTGAGTGAAGTTAGTGAATCACAAATGATGAATATTGTGTAAGACCACTACTTGAAAAAGTCAAGAAAAGGGTTTCACAAAAAAAAAAAAAGATTCTTTGATGGCTACCACAAATGGGTGGGGAAGGGAGGATAAACCACTAACTAAAGGACAGACACATTAACTTGGGTGAAGGAAAAACAAATAATATAAAAAAAGAACATGATACTCAAGACAGATCTTTTTTATTGCTTAAGCTAAACTATCTCGTTCATCAGGCAGTAATTTGATGTCAGATTTGCATGAGTCAAAATGGGTAACAAATAGATTCTGGAATGACCATATAATGTTCAAATCAAAGTACCAATTGTCATTTGCTTGCTTGTTGTTTTTGTGTTGTAGATTACTCTTTAACACGAAGACAATAAATATTTCACTGAATAGAATTACCCATAATCCTTTTTGGAAACATTGAATAAGTGGGAAAAAATACAGAGATCTTTATAGTAATACCAAGATTGGAATATTTTGTTAAATTCTGACTTAGAAAAGGTTGCTTATCTCAGCAGATGACATCTGGTTTCCCATAAAAAGCTGAGACAGTATCCTCTTTGGTTCTCCTGATGGCTTCATAGACTATTATCAAAGACACCTACATGTTATTAACCACTATGTTACACACTCCCAAAACAAATTACAATTCCAGCTGCTCATGACTTGAAAGAAATTCAAAAAATGAAGAGATAGTCAGAGAGCTAGACTGAGAAAATTGAATCTTCACTAGGACTATGTCAATAAAGGTGAAATATAATTTTGATTATGGATCCAGTTAATTTGATCAATGTAGACATCTAAGTTAGATGAAAGAAGCTCCTTGATCCTGAGCCCAAATTGTCCCACCGATTTTTCTTCAATGATTAATGTTCCATTTAATGTGATGTCTTTTTAGACTCAGGCCATGCCTATATGCCTAAGCACCAATATATCCATCGGTGATTGTACATAGTTGGTATAGTTATTTTAGCAATTTATCAGCCACAAGATCACCAAATAAATAATTTATATTATTTGCTACATGATAAATTAAAATAATAGTACAGTGACCAGCAACAA
This sequence comes from Orycteropus afer afer, assembly GCF_000298275.1. Classification (NCBI taxonomy): domain Eukaryota; kingdom Metazoa; phylum Chordata; class Mammalia; order Tubulidentata; family Orycteropodidae; genus Orycteropus; species Orycteropus afer. The sequence continues at coordinate 177,183 of NW_006922627.1, forward strand.
TTTGCCTCTTCCTCCCTTACCTCATACACCTCCATCAAACAAAACCAAGACATTGCTGTCTTGTATTAAGAAATGTTATATATACTGTTATATATATGTATATAATCTATAGTTGTATAATATATATTATAATAGATGTTATATATGTATATATTTTAATTAAATATATATTTTTGTTATATACATTATACCTCAAAGAAAACTAAAATTGTAACAACTGGACCAATAAGCAACATCTTGATAAATGGAGAAAACATTGAAGTTGTCAGGAATTTCATTTTACTTGGATCCACAATCAAGGCCCATGGAAGCAGTTGTCAAGACATGAAACACCATATTGCATCAGGCAAATCTGTGGCAAAAGACTTCTTTAAAGTGTTAAAGAGCAAAAATATCACTTTGAAGACTAAAGTGCACCTGACCCAAGCCAATATTTTCAGTAGCCTCATATGCATGTGAAAGCTGGATAATGAATAAGAGCTCAGAAGAGTTGATGTATTTGAATGATGTTGAATGTGTTGACAATGAGCATTGAACATACCATGGACTGCCCAAGGAATGAACAAATCTCTCTTTGAAGATGTACAGCCAGAATGCCCCTTAGAAGTGAGAACGGCCCGACTTCGTCTCTTGTACTTTGGTTATGTTATTTAGAGGGACCAGTCCCTGGAGAAGGACATAATGCCTGGTAAGCAGAGTTTTAGTGAAAAAGAGGAAGACCCTCAACAAGATGGATTGACACAGTGCCTGCAACAACAGGTTCAAGCATAGCAAGGATTGTGAGATGGTGCAGGACTGGGCAGTGTTTACTTCTGTTGTACATAGGGCTGCTAGGACTCTGATCCAACTTGACAGCATCTAACAACAATGTATACGTATGTACATACACCTGTATATAACTATGCTGTTAGCCACATAAGATGATGAATGTTTGATATAGTCCAGTAAGGCTGAGCTAATGAGAGTGTTGTCATTATATAT
>NW_006922627.1:178309-189416 GCF_000298275.1 Orycteropus afer afer
GGAAGGAAGGTTGGGCAATCCTACTTCCGTAGTGATACTGCCTCGGAAACCCAAGGAGGGGTCGCTATGAGTCAGGGATGACTCGACGGCACATAACAACAACAACATATATATATATATATATATATAAAGAGAGGCAGAGAGAAAGGAGAAAGTTGGGAAATTCTTGGGGTTGAAGCACCAAAGCAGTTATATGATTGTTTTAGTAACATTAAATTAGGTTGATCAACTCATTTGATATGATAGTCTTAAAGTCATCTGGAATTTCCTATATGACGAATTTTTACTTTTAACTTTTAATTACAAACTCAAACCATGGAACAAGAAGTTTGATTTTTTTGTATTATGTAACATGGCTTTAATATCACTCTCACATTTTTTCAATTATATGACTATATAGAATTGCCCATAAACCATGTTAATTTTAATATAATATGATGTATATCATCAGAATAATTTAAAATACAAGCTTCTATTCTTTATTTCTAAGATACTCTACTGGTTTCACTGAGGGAAAAGTCAGATCAAACTGAAAAGTGTACTCAGACATGCATTTACCTTCTCACTAATCAACTTTAAAAAGAAAAGAGAAACTATCTAGTAGACAGTTAAAGTTAATATTGAACTAAATCAGAAGTGAGATTTGAAACAGAGAGGATTTATTGAAGTTGAGAAAGTCAACTCTCTTACTACACTAACTTTTAATTAAGTTATTTAATTGTGCCCAAAGGGTGTGCAATGATGGTTACCATTTTATAAATTAAAAAAAGAGAGAAATATGTAAACCAACATAACTGATTATTTTAATTACTGATGATCCATTAACTCTAGCCTATTGTGTTTTTATCGGTCCTAACTGGTTAAAGAAGAGGATGAGAAACTGCCTCTGTGGAAGCCACATGATCTTTTCTAACAAGATATAAAACGTTTAGCTTCTTACCCCATCTCTCCTTCATTCTTTTCTACCTGAGAAAGTGTAGCAACTTGTAAAATGAGACACCGTAAATAGTTTATTAACAGCCACAGTTCATAATGTGACACTGTAGGGACAGGCTTGGCTCAGAGCCGCTGCCCAGGGAACACTTAGAGCCCCGTAGCACAGAAGACACAAGTAAAACCCCAGCTAAGGGCAGTCAAAAACATGAGCAAGACAGGATGAGAAGTTGTTGTCTCTCCAGTGACTAAGCCTCAATGCCAAAAAGGACTAAATCTGTAATGCTGCATCAGCAGCAGTGAGGAAAAAAGTATAAAACATAAGTGTCCTCAGAAGTTTAGGTCCTGCCTCTTAGCTATAGTGCACAGCTTTAATGACAACACTCTCATTAGCTCAGCCTTACTGGACTATATCAAACATTCATCATCTTATGTGGCTAACAGCATAGTTCATGCAAAATTAGCAGAGGAGAGAATGAGGAGGATTAAAAAGGTCTTGGTGCTTGAGGGAGTAAAAAGCAGGTTGTCCTGAGCTCTTCATCTAGTCCTCTACATTTATTAAGGGCAAGCCCATTTATCTTTCTACTCATAAATGGAACAGATACAGTATCTCTCCCCTGGGCATCAGGAGCCACTGGGGAAAGCTAGATTAGGCCCAGAGAACTGATGCAACCTAGTACGATGCATTACTTCATGGAGCAATAAGTTAGCAACACACTCTGATTCCAAATATTTTTTTTAAATATGATTTGTCACACAGTGAGAGAAACTAAAGACAAAAAGATTATCATGGCCATAACTATATTGTCTGAGTTGTAAACATTGCATTAGGATTTTCACAAATGGACGCTCTAAACACAAGTGACATGGTGGACAGCTTGCTTTTGGGAGGTACTTGTGGAGCAAACAATAAACCACAGAGCTTGAGAGAAATAATATTTGTGATGTAGACATGTATTCCCTTTATTCAAATCCCAGTTAGTTCCCCACTTCTTGCCACATTAGGGATCGCTATCATTTTTCATCTGTAGCATAACTTTGTCTCGGGTTCTGAGCAGAGAATGTATTGTTCAGCTTGGTCTGTGATGGTTGGAACATACTAATTTGTCCTACTACATTTTTAATTTCAGGATTGATATGTTGGCTTTGCAACTGACTGTCAGAATAATTCATATATATAGTATTAAAAATAAGTGTGTGGTGGTTTTATTAATGTACTTTTAAAGAATAATGAAACCTTCAGATCTGCTATAAGGAATTCTGATGAAGTGAAATGCTTAAGAATGATCTTCTCTGTACACCCTTATTCCTCACTTAAGAAAATAAAATAGCCCAAAGAAGCACAATCTCCAATGAGTATCTGGAGACTCTTTGTAAATTAGTATTCTTATCCTTATATATTGAGTCACTATGCAGAAAGTAGGAATTTTGGATTTCTAATTGTGTTTGAGCTCAGGATAATAAGAATATTTTATCTGTTTGCTTGTAAACCCTTCATCTCCTGTTTTTCTGCTATCTTACTCGTTGGCAACATGCATATATTTAGAATGTATTTTTGAATGTAGCTTGCTAATGTTGAGAACACACAGCCACTGTGTTTTAGTATTTCTATGATACTGTAGATATGACACACTCTTTGTTCATATAAACCATGGTCAAATTATTGCACTTAAATTAATATCAGGAATGATGAACGATATGGAAAAAGCCTGCTTTTATTTTTTATGTGTTGGTCATTTTGGCAGAATGAATATATGCACAAGTTTTAACGTGTGTGTGTGTGTGTGTGTGTATGCATATTTGTAAGAAAAGCTTTTTTGATGGATACATTGATCTGCTTATAAGTTATATTCCTGTATGCCTCTGAAAAAGAAGGCACATTGGGCACTGTGCCATTGCCACACCTCTTTCATATTTTAATCTCACATTCTAAACATTTTGGTAGAAATTTTACAATCATGGCACTCTTTGAAGCTAAATTCCCATTTAAATGAGTAGAAAACCAACTACCTCCTACCTGAAGAAACACTAAAAACAAGAGATATCAGGATTTAGTAATGGTCAGTAATCAAGCAGTTTTATTTTGCTCTTCAGAAACAGTTAAATTTTCTGGTTGCTGGGAGGCAGCATTAGCTAACTTTGGAATCAGTTCTACCTGGGGTTGAAACCCAGCCCTGTCACTTACTAGCTGTATGAACTCTTAAGTCCTCAATGTAAATGAAAATAACAATGATTATTTTACAGGTAAAGTAATGTTTTGTAGGGTAATATAATTGCCAGGCACAAAATTTGTGTTTCCTATCTGTCTGATCATTGTGGCAAAGCATTACAGTTTACATTTTCTCTAATAATACTGGGTTATCTTCACACCAGTCATGTAAGGTAGATAGATCATAAATTATTATTGAAAAATTAGGAAACTAAGATCCATATAGTGAATCACCAGGAAAACTTTGGCTAGATTTCAGGTCACCTGCTCTGTGATTGGTGTGTACTGTCAGGTTGTGGAAGAGAATTCTTTCTGGCCTAAAACAGACAATATTTTCTTCAAATGGATGTAAAAATACATATATACTTACACGTGAACATCTTTGTATATTATTTAGGTACACGTTTTCCTCAACAATTCATTAAGTTAAAAAAAAATCACAATGTTTAAGTTCCTTGTATATAAAGTTTAACAACTTTAAATTTATATGAAGTGTTATATATAAAACATTGCTATTATAAAAGTAAATTCTAGAGACAATCCAAGTCAAAGTAAACCAAAATTTTTTCAGCACTCTTCTCAGTAAACTTAAAGCAATATAACACTTACATAAGAAAGAAAGAAAAAAATAAATAAATATAAGGAATAAAGAAAGAAAGAAAGGCTAGCAACTTGCCCAGGGTCATTCAATTCATACACTGTGGTGCCAAAAGTCAAACCTGTGTGTCGATCACACAGCCAGTGTTTGTTTTAGTATAAAACAAATGCCTGTTTCTTTCCCCTTGCAATCTTCATGCTAAGCTGGGAGTTTAAAACTATCTAGAAAGAGATCACCATGTACAAGTGATAGCAGAAGTGACAAAAAATAATATATTCATTTACCTTAGAAATAAAATTAGAGGCATTACCTTAGAGTTTAAATTAAAAGTATTGAGGAAGTTAGCAACAGGTACAAACTAGATGTGTTACCACATGCCTGTAGTTCTAGATATTTGATAAGCTAAGTCAAGAGAAAGTCTAGAGTTTAGAAATTCACAATGTATCAATTGAAACTTAAGGCACTAGTTCTTTGCATTAAATTTGGCAACTGCTTCCCAAGAAGGAAAGAGTCCTTAGATACCAAGCAAAGCGTGAACAGACCCAGGCTAAATAAGCACTATAGTTTAATCAAGAAAATATTAAGATCTACCCTCATAAGAAAACGTTAAGACCTAATCTCCCAAAGCGAAAAAAAAAAAAAAAAAAAATAGCTTCTGGTATCTTTATGCTGCAAAGTATTTTGAAAGTTGTGATTTTTTTTTAATTTTTAATGCAACCTAATATACATTGGACACATACATTTAACAGGCTTGTTAAATTTGTAAGAAAGATTTGTATATAATAGTGTCCTTTGTTTTTGTAGGAACACATCTACAATTTCATCATATGCCAATGATTAAAAATTAGCTCCTGTACACCTATAATTTCATAGCTGACTATGAAGGGAGATATATTCTTATAACTCCTATGAATCTCAAAATATTTTGTGATTCATGGGAATTTCATAAAACCTTATACATGCAGTGGGAGGATATTAATATTCTCATTCATAGAAAAGGAAAGGATTATCCACAATTGATGTGGATAACATCCCTAGAACTAGTCAGTAGAAGATTACCAAATTCATTGAAGCCTCTAAGCTCTGGTGGCATAGTGCCTAAGGCATTTGACTGCTAACCAGAAGGCTAGTGGTTCAAACCCACCAGCCGCTCCTTGGAAGGAAGGTTGGGCAATCTACTTACATAGAGATACTGCCTCAGAAACCCATGGAGGGGTCACTATGACTCGAATCCAACTCGACAACAGTGAGTTTGTTTTTTTTTTTGGAGGGGGCCAACTACCACAGAGTCAACTATGCTTGAAGTGAGTGCAAAACACATGTACTTTTCTGATTCTAAGTACTTTGAGTATTTTATAGATCATAAAGTGCTAAAATTCTCTCCTATAAATTGTTTTTGCATTCATGAAGTCTGTCTTAGCAAAAGCTATTGAGATTTTTCTACTAGAAAAAGCCATCAGAAGAAACACCGACTAGTCACCAAGATGGCTTGACAACAGTGTTGGATTATTCAATAAGCAAGATAAGCAGGGCTCACTTGTGCTCACTTCCTAATCTATACTGAACAACTTCACATCTGTTCACCACATCAAAGATTCTGCTTCTAGGCATGGCTGGCCTCTGTCTCTCAATCCCACAGCAGCTTCTTAGGTACAGAATCAAAGTCTCTTTTCAAATTTACAGTTCTTGACAAGGATGGAGTACCCAGTAAGCAAAGTAAGCAGAGGTTTACTTGTGCTTACTTAATAATCTTACTGATTTTTTTTTTCTTACCACAGAAAAATACAGGAAACTGTTCACTACAGATAAGTAAGTAAGCCCAAGTGAGTCCTTTTACCTTGCTTATTGGGTAATCTTCCTTGGTTTGGCAAGCATTTTATCTGTATGTGTGCTACCATTGTCTCCTGGCAGAGGCAGAAAATATAGTGAAGGATGTGATAAACTCAAATTGTGCTTCCTTTAGAAGGGAAATTCATTTACCTCAAGTGGTATGCTTATTTACTTGTGAGCTATTTTAAATCTCTAGAAAAGAGTTTAAATGCCAAAGGGAGGAGCCTAATCAAATTTAATTTCCTCCTCCAAGCCTACTGTCTATGAAGGGAGTCCAGAAGAGATTTCAGTGCTATCTATTTTTGGTGAGAAGAGTAACATACTTCCCTCTCTCCTTTTTGTATGTACCTGATTTCCTTAAAGTTAGTAGGTTCCAGGTCAGGATGGGGGACGTGTCTGTGTCTAATGTATTGATTGCCCTCTAGTGGATGGAGTGTAAAGCTTTCTTGTTCATATGAGATGAACCTAAATACTAATCTTGGAATAGTCAAAATACTGCCTCCATGTTTTCAAGGAGCAAACCTGGCAGCTTCTTTTGTCTTCATGCTCATTGAATCCATCTTTAAATCAATTCCCTCTTTTACCATGCTTTCTGGGTAGCTTTCTCTTTTTCTGAATTATCAAAAATAACCAGTATTTTTGCAAGTTACTGTATACATGTACCGAATCTATAAGGGATAAAAGAAATCTAATGCATGGTCTCTGGCTTTATAGAGCTCAAATCTATCACCAGTATGCCATGTGTACCTGGGGAAAAAAAAGCACAAAATATCTTTTATTGGCATTAAATGCCAAATACATGCTTTAGATGACAAAGGCTATAGAGTTTCAGTAGCAAATGATCATTGCATATTCCCTCTATCATGTAACCCTGCCAGATCTTAGCAAAAGTTTCCCCATAAATGAGAGTAGAACATTGATGGGGTTGTGAGTTGAACAAGTCATGGAACTAGGATCTTTAATAGCTCTGGACTCCAAGGATATCTTTTAGCTCTAATGACTTCTTGTCATGGAAGAAAGATTGTCGAATTGCGTCTCTTGATATAGTCATGATTCTGTAAGTCTCTGTAGATACAGGGTAAGTTAGATGCTCTGATATGAACATTTTGGGGGTATTAAGTATATTAGTATAGGAGATTTGGTAGCATACTGCCTAAGGCACTTGACTGCTAGCCAGAAGGCTGGCAGCCTAAACCCATCAGCCACTCCTCGAAGGAAGGTTGGGAAATCTACTTCCGTAGTGACACTGCCTCGGAAACCCAATGCGGGGTCGCTATGAGTCAGGTCCAACTCAATGGCACATAACAACAGCAAGAAGTATATTGATAAAGCAATATACTTATTACTTATTAAATAAAAGCTCAAGTGAGTGAGGATGGAATAGAGAGATGCTGTGAACTTGGCAAAGTAAAATTACCCAAATATTTTCCTATGAAATTCCCTCCAAGTTCCTCTTCTTCCTTACCATCCATGATCTGGGAAAACCAATTTACCCTTCTATGATAGTACTTACACTGTTGAATTATTATTACTTGTTTATCTTTCTTTCTGCTTCACTAGATTATGAGCTCATTTTTATATCTCCTTCATTGTTCAGAACAATTATGGATAGAAAGTAATTCAATAAATATCATTGAATAAATGAGTGAATGAATGAAAAAGCAGAAATTTCAGGGAAGTGTGGAGATATCTTTGGTTATGGGCACTTAATTATATGTCTCAAAGTATAATATGAAGAATACTATTTTTATCTTCTGGGTTGTTTGTTTGTTTTAACTATGAAAGCACAAGTGGATCTACTAAAACCCAAATCAAAATTATACATTTTATATTAGCAATTTAGAAAAGACTATGTTCTCGCTGTGTTTCAAAGTGTGTCAAATAGGAACAAAGTCAAATTAAGCCATACAGTAAATTATCTAATGATTGAGCTGATGAAAATTATCATCTTTTTATGGAAATTTTAATGCCAAAATTCCTCTAGAATATAGTGTCATTTTGCTAGTCTAATGAGAAAAGTAGAAGATTAAGAAATTTAACAGCAACAACAGCAAAGTCCAAACTCACTGCCATCAAGTCAATTCTGATACATGGTGACAACTATCAGGTTTCTGAGTCTGTAAATCTTTGCATAAGTAGATTGCCTCCTCTTCCTTCCATGGAGTGGCAGGTGGGTTTGAACCACTGATCTTCTGGTTAGCAGCCAAGTCCCTTATCCACTACACCATCAGAGCTCATGCATAGATAGATAGATAGATAGATAGATAGACAGATAGATAAACAGATAGAGATAGGGATAGAGATAGAGACAGAGATAGAGATAAACATGAATATAGATAGATAGAGATGGATAGTTGGATAGATAGATAGATAGATAGATAGATAGATAGATAGATACACACACATGTTTGATGGTCAACAAAAAAGGGGAAGACCCTCAACAAGATGGATTGACACAATGGCTGCGATGATGGGCTCAGGTATAACAGGAATCATGAGGCTGGTACAGGACCAGACACTGTTACATTCTGTTGTACAGAGGGTCGCTATGAGTCAGAGATGACTCAACGGCACCTAACAACAAATGTTTGACAAGAGGATATTTCTACAAACGTATTTATATGTGCTGCAAATATGTCCATGAATATAGTTGAGCATACAAAGGGCAAAGTTATGAAAAATTCTTAGCCATAACCACGTTAAGGGAATGAATCACTGGGCATTAGGGCTCAGGATCATAGTCCAATAGTCCCCGAGACGATAAGGTCAATTGGCATAACTTATTCAACAAAGACAATGCTCAGCACTCTACTTTGAGAGTAGCAACTGGGATCTTAAAAGCTTGTGAGTGGTCATCTAAAGAACAGCTATCAGTCTCTCTTCGCCCAAAACAAAGAAAAGTGAAGAAAACCAAAGAATGGAAACAATTAGTCCAGGGTACTAGTGGGCCACATGAACCTACTAGCCTCAATAAACCTGAAACCAGAATAACTACACGGTGCCCAGCTATCACTAGTAACAACTCTGGAAGGAATCACAGTAGGAGATCCCAAACATAGTGAGAGAAAAATGTAGAACAAAACTGAAAATCATTAAAAAAAAAAAAAAAAAGACCAGGCTTACTTGTCTTACAAAGACTAGCGGAACCCTAAGACTATGGCTCTTAGACCTTTCAAGCCTAGAATTACACTCACCCCCATGGCTCAATTTTCAGCCAAATGCTACACAGGCCTATAAAGTGAAAAATAATACCAGGGAGGTATACAATCATTAGAACAATAAACAATACGACATCAAAAGAGCAGCATTTGCCCAGGGATAAATCTAAGGAGCTAGGAAGGGACAGGAAAGAATGAAGAAGAGAAATGGTAAACATAGGGAGGAAGTGGGAAGAGTGCTGTTACACTGTGGGAATTGCAATGGCAGTCACAAAACAAAATGTGCATGAATTGTTGTATGGAAAACCAGTTTGTTCTGTTATTGTAATCATAATAACAAAAACAGAATGAGGTAAAAGTGTACAATTAGTTCAATCGTTTATAGTCTATTCACAGAGTTGTGCAGCCGTTACTACAATCAATTTTAGAACATTTTCATCATCCCCCCCCACCAAAATTACATACCCCTTAGCTATTCACCAAGTCCTCTCTTCCTGCTAAGCCCCTGGGTGACAATTTGTTTCTATAATCCTTTACCGGACATTTCATTTAAATGGGATTATAGACTTTTTGCCTTTTTGATTGGCATCTTTCACTTAACATGATGTTTTCTAGGTTCATCAATGTTGTAAAAATACTTCATTCCTTCTAATTGTCAAATAATACCCCTTAGGTTGAGATATCAGCCTGTTTATCCACTTGTCTGCTCCAAACAATTTTCAACGCTATGACCTTTTGGGAAACAGATGGGCGGACCTTTCTTCTGAGGTGTCTCTGGTGAGTTTGAACCACCAACCTTTTTCCCAGAGCCACTTCCAGTCAGTTGGCCAGGTAGCTGTCTTCCAAATATCTTGGCATAGACTAGTGAGTGCCTTCTGCTCAGCAACCATTTGTTGAAACATCTCAATGAGTATTCTTTCAATTCCTGGAGCCTTGTTTTTCATCAGTTCCTTCAGTGCAGTTTCAACTTCTTCCTTCTTCTTGATCACATACTACCTCCTGAAATAGATAAACATCAACCAGTTCTTTTTGGTACTGTGACTCTATATTCTTTCCAACTTCTTTTGATTTTTCCTGCATCATTCAATATTCTACCCTTAGAATCTTCCAATATTGCAACTCAAGATTTGAATTTTTCTTCAGTTCTTTCAATTTGAGAACCGCCAAGCATGTTCTTCCCTTTTGGCTTTCTAACTCTAGGATTTTGCACATTTAATTATAATAATTGTGTTTGCCTTCTGGAGCTGCTCTCTGAAATCTATTCGGCTCTTGCATCTTGTCATTTCTTCCATTTGCTTTAGCTACTCTCCATTCAAGAGCAAGTTTCAGAGTCTCTTCTGACATCCATTTTGATCTTTTCTTCCTTTCTTGTGTTTTTAATGATCTTTTGCTTGCTTCATGTATGATGTTCTTGATGTCATCCCAAAATTTCTCTGGTTTTCAGTCATTGGTGTTCAGTGCATCAAATCTATTTTTCAGATGGTGTTCTGGTTACCTAGTGCCACTCCAACAAACATATACCACAAATGGGATGGCTTGAACAAACAGGAGTTTATTCTCTTACCGTTTGGGAGGCTATAGTCCGAGTTCAAAATGCCAGGCTCTAGGGGCTTTGTGAAAGCCCCTTGACCTGGGCTTTTTAGCTCTGCCTCTAGCTCCCACCCCATTGAAGCTAGAGACATCTCTTCACTCATGCAGCTACTGGCTGCTGAGGCTAATAAGCCCAAGTCAACAAATAAAATGGTCCAGCCCCGATGTTACCAGGATATCATAGCTGTTGACAGATGGATCTTGGCTCAAGGCAGAGAATACCAGAAAGATATTTACTTGTGTTTTATTGCCTATGCAAAGGCATTTGATAGTGTGGATCATGACAAATTATGGACAATATTGAGAAGAATGGGAATTCCCGAACACTTGATTATACTCATGAGGAACCTGCACCTTGATCAGGAGGCTGTCGTTCAAACAAAACAAGGGGACACTACATGGTTTAAAATCAGGAAGGGAGTGTGTCAGGGTTGTATCCTTTCCCCATACTTATTCAATCTATATCCTGAGCAATTAATCTGAGATGCTGGACTATATGAAGAAAAACGTAGCACCAGGATTGGAGGAAGAATCATTAAAAACCTGAGATATGCAGACGATACAACTTTCCTTGCTGAAAGTGAGGATGAGTTGAGGCACTTACTGATGAAAGTTGAAGAATACAGTCTGCAGTATGGATTATGTCTCAATATAAAGAAAATTAGAATCCTCACAACTGGACCAATGAGCAGCATCACAATAAATGGAGAGAACATTGAGGTTGTCAAAGAATTCACGTTGCTTGGTTCTACAATCAATGCCAATGGAAGCAGCAGTCAGGACATTAGA
>NW_006922627.1:190181-191219 GCF_000298275.1 Orycteropus afer afer
ACTACCATAGATGATCTCTAAATTCAGGTGGGATTTAATCAAGGTTATATTTTGGCTCTTGTGGACTTGTTTTAATTGTCTTCAGCTTAAACTTGAGCTTGAATACAAGTATCTGACGGTATGTTCCACAGTCAGCTCCTGGCCTGGCTTTGACTGAGATACCGATCTTCTCCATCGCCACTTTCCACAGCTGTAATCAATTACATAGATGAAGCACAATAAATACTATTTGAAGTCAAGGAAGAAAGAAAGATCAGTGATCTCCTGCCCTACTATTTTCTTGGGCCTTCCTTGAATTCTGCTGTGGGGAGACAGGAGGGCTTCTTTTCTTATGAACTCATCTGGTAACATCAGTTGTTCATGGCAGGGAAGGGAGAAGTGAACGATATTAAACAAATTCAATAACAATAACCAAGAGATTGCTAGCTCTAGTTAAGTTAGACTCAAAAAGAAAAAAGGGGGTGGGGAGCTCAGGACTGCTTTATTTTGTCCAGAAGAATCCACACGTTTCTATTCTGTTGCCTTATTTTGTTCTTGAAGGCATAAGGGAGGAGCCTGTGGAAAGGTAGAAAGCATTGAGTTTTCTAGTGGTTAGAATGTGTAGCCACCTAGTATTACCCAGACCACACTTAGTAAGCAAAGTTGCTGAATAGGCCTAACTATTGTGAGGCCTTGTAGCTACATGACAATTGCTCTACTATTCAAAGTTCAATCAAACCCATTGATCATTTTCTGTAGTTGGCCTAATGTTTTCCTTCTCATGATGTGTAAAACGTGCCAAAAAATCAATACTGGAAAAAAAAGTGAAGTTTGCGTTTCCTGAATACTCAGGGAATGAATACCAATGTTCATAGTTAGATACCAGTGGAAATGTAGCCAAAATGTCTTCCTTAAAGCCCCCCTCCTGATTATAAAGAAAAAAAAATCTTCACAACTGGTCCACTAAACAGCTTCATGGTGGATGGAGAAAAGATTGAAGTTGTCAAGGATTTCATATTACTTGGTTCTACAATCAACACCAATGGAAGCAGCAGTCAA
>NW_006922627.1:191637-201901 GCF_000298275.1 Orycteropus afer afer
GAGAAGGATATCATGCTAGGTATAGTGGAAGGTCAACAAAGAAGGGGAAGGCCCTCATCGAGATGGATAGAGAAAGTGGCTGCAACGATGGGCTTAGGTATAGCAATGATTGTGAGGCTGGCACAAAACCAGGCAGTGTTTCGTTCTGTTGTGTATAGGGTCGCTATGAGTCAGAGATGACTTGACGGCACCTGACAACAACAACAACAACAACAAATAATGTTTTTGTAATTGTCATACATTTCCTCAATTTCAAAAATATGTGGCCTAAATGCAGGATGATGTCGTCAGCTAAAAAATGCTACACTTATACGTAGATGATATGATTCTGCAGGAATTGTAATGATTTCTTAACAAATTTTCAAAAGTGGTTGGAAACCGAGTGTTATGAAATGACATATGGCCTTTTTAGTATAAATTCAAGGAGCTCAGATGGTGTAGTGCTTAATACATTTGGATGCTAACCAGTTGTGAGGGTATTCTAGTTATTAATAAAATCCTTCCTAGAACACAAAACTAGACAAACACCAGCCATATTTTAATGGTTTTTTTTAGCATCAAACTTACTAATTATTCAATTTAAAATAAAGTGTGTAATAGGGAGTTGGAAAATTTTTCTGTTCATTAAATGGGAGTTTGGAAAGGAATAAAACAAATTAAGACAGGACTTTTGTCAGTTTCTTTGTTCATTGTCTAGACTTGCCATCTTAACCCTGACACAGTGAGGCCTATGATGAGAAAATAAGACGACATGAGAGCTGATGTGTGGATGGGGAATAAAAATCAGGCTGTGCATACAGACTTTCAGGAATTTCACTAATGATGAACTGTGTGGAGGCATGTCCAATGGGTGAGGAGAGAGAATAACTTTATGCAGCATACCGGTATGTCTGTAAAAAACCAGCCTTTTTTTCATTCTCCAAGAAGCTCTGACAAAAAATGTTATGTGTTGGTGTATAAAAACAAAACCAGTAAAAGCAACAGTAATAACAGAAACAACTACTGCCATTTATTGCATGCTAAATATGTACCAGGTAATGTGCTAAGAGATTCCCAGGAAAGATCTCATTGACAGCACTCAACTGCATGCTGGTAGATTTTAAATAGGTTGTATTCTTTCAATCTATTTTCATCACCAACCTTCACGCATAGACATACAGCTGGTATACTTCAGGAATTACAGTGACACAGGCTTTGGATGGAAATAGAAAGTAGAAAATTTTGGGAATTTTGTTAAGAGTAGTGACTGTTGTTTTTCTTGTTATGTGCCATCGAGTCGGACCTGACTCATAGCAACCCCTCCTTGGGTTTCCGAGGCATTATCACTACAGAAGTAGATTGCCCCATCTTCCTTCCAAGGAGTGGCTGGTGGGTTTGAACCACCAGCCTTCTGGTTAGCAGTCAAGTGCCTTAGGCACTATGCTACCAGAAGAGTAGTGACTAGGCAATGTATATCTGTCTATACATTTATTGTTATTATTTTGCTTATCTGTATCTGTGAGGCATTGGAAGAGTAACTCATATTGAGTAACAGATTAATAAAATATTATCAACAAAGTTGAGAAGCTGGTGAGTAAAGGAGGTATGTGCATGTAACAATGATAAATACTACGTGTAACAACACAATACAATATAAAGCTGAGTGTAGGCTGAGTAAGAAACATATGCATTCTGCAAGTTCCAAATTAACCATTGTTATTATGGTGTGGACGATTTGCATTTATTTCTTCTTTCTTCGGCACAGACAGTTGTCATGAGAATATATCCATAAACTAAGGGTTGTTGTTAGTTACTGTTGAGTAGATCTTGGCTCATGATGACCCCATGTGTGCAGGGTAGAACTGTCCCATAGGTTTTTCAATGCCATGAACTTTTGGAAGCAGATCACCTGGCCTATCTTGAGGGGGTTCCACTTGTCAACCTTTTGAATAGTAGTTGAACATTTAACCGTTTGCTCCACTCAGGGACTGAAACTCATGGTAGCATCACAGATATGGTTTCATTTGAAAGTTCTTTAATTGTTCTGCCTAGGCTCTCAAGCAAAAATATTTTCTTCCATGCACAACCACTTCATTTCATCACTTCCTACAGGATCAGGAAAGGAGCTCTGGTGGTGCTGTGCCTAAGGCATTTGACTACTAACTAAAAGGTTGGTGGTTCACACGCACCAGCTGCTCCATGGAAGGAATATAGGTCAATCTACTTCAGTAAAGATTTACTGCTTCAGAAACCCAATGAAGGGTGCTAGGAGTCGAAATCAACTCGATGACAGTGAGTTTGGAAAGGATCAGGGAGGATATCCTATGGCTGTGTCTGAGATCGTTATAGAACTTAAATTCTGAAGCGTAGGCCACCCCAGAACTTTTCTTCCTCTCTGTTCAGTGACAAGAATTCCCTGCGGAATATCAGTCCTTGATTTCATTTTATGAACTATAGTTGATGCTTGCGTGATATTCAGATCCATAATCTGATTTCTTCTTGTTACTTTCATATGCATTATTTTCCCAAAAGATCACTTACTTCTCTTTTACTTTTAAAGACATAACTTACAAACTAATGACACGGGGCTCAAATTGGAGTTAAATGCAGCAAAGAAGGTAACACAACGTAACAGTGCTTTGCTGATGTTTTATGTTTGGCACCAAGCAGCAAAGCTACAACTCCATCAAGCCTTTGATCTACACTTTAAAAACACAAGGTACCTTTATAGACTCAGACTTTAATAGCCACAGAAGCAAAACAAAACAAACCCAAAACACTCTCTAGCATTTACCTGTTAGGATATATATGCATCCCTTCCTTTTTAGTCAGGCAGTTTTCTCCCTTCTGATTCTTTTATACCATTTCAGAAATATGTCTCTCCACTTTTTAAATCTGAAGGAAAAAAAAAAATCAGCTCCTCTAGAAATGAAATAATGCAAAAGGACATGAAAGACATATCTTCTCCTCCAATACATGGCTCATAAAATTCAACTGTTTATAAGTTGCCCTAACACCCATGCCCTACAAAAGGTCCACTTTTTACTCTGTAATTGACCCACAGAGCAGTGGCCTGAAATCTTTCCCCAGTGCAGGACAGGGACCTAAAGAGTTCAGATGTGACACTACAGAAATCTTCCCCAGTTTCTGCAGCAGAGAGAGAATATAGGCAGAGGACTATAGTGATTTAACTGTATCATCAGGAGCAAATACTGTTAATCCTCAAAAAACATGCAAACCATTGTGATCTTCCCATTAAATCATGAATGAATGCTGAACATTAATACCTTTCAAAATTTTTTACAAAAATGACTGTACACTATAGGAGGAAGTGGTGCATAAAGTAGAAAGTGTCAAAGTCTCCTGGGAAAAATTGCAACTCCATGACAAAGGAAGGAGAAAACTGATTTTTATGTTTCTGTAGCTGTATTTGCAGCATCGGGCAGAACTGTTTTAATGTTGAAACAGCCCTGAATACCCCTAGAGCCCACGGTTTTCAGCTTGTAAAACTTAGTAAACATGCAGGTCTAGAAAGATTCAAGTGTTCTTATTCACACAGCTGATTTACAGCGACTGGCTATAATGGAGAAAGTATCATCTTGTAAGCCTTAGGGTATCTCAGAATGGGGGAAAACCAAGAGGGAGTCTTTTATTTCTGCTTTACTTACTCTTACAAGGAGGGTAGGGCTAAGGAAAGGAAAGAATGTAAGGAGCCTGTACTGAGGTGAGGTGGGGAAAAACATGAAACACAGCTCCCTGACTTCTCTGTTTTCTCATTGCTGGGCTTTCTATCATTATTCAGGGGGAAAATTTTTTTTTTCTCCAAACTTTTGAATATTTATGGCCTTTTCCCCTGGTTGGGAAAACTAGCTGTATTATGGTAAGTAAGAAGTATCTGTAGAAATTACAAAAAAAATGAAGTACATTGTATATCCCTTATGTTGGGAGTTCTGGTGGTGTAGTGCCTAAGGCATTTGACTGTTAACCAGAAGGCTGGCAGTTCAAACCCACCAGCTACTCCTCCGAAGGAAGGTTGGGCAATCCACTTCCATAAAGATACAGCCTCAGAAACCCAAGGAGGGGTCTCTATGAGTCAAATCCACTTCATCTTAGTGATTTCTTTTTTTAATAGCTAACCTCGCTACAAATGTGAACGTGTCTTCAATAATGGCAGGCAAGAATATTTTTATAATGACAAGTAAAAATGTTAATAAATAAGTGTCCCAACAAGCAATGTACTGTATGTGTCTCAACAGGAACCTTTCAGAAATGATTATTGGTAGGGGCCAGCACAGGGCAGAAGAGGTTGAACTTAGAGCAGATGATAGTTAATGTGGTCAATAAGGGAATCAGCTCAGCAGAAAGCAAAATCCCAAGTCAAATAGAACAGAGCCCTGCAGAATTGTTACAAAGTTAAGTCATGTAAGCCAAGTGAGAAGCCTTTGCAAAGGTCTCATAATCCAAGTGTTTGTCTCCTCTGTGCTACAAATCTCACAAATGCTACTTGGAGGTGGCATATTACGTTTGCCCCATTTGGCTTGCAGTACCTTCTCTCACTTTGTGATAACAAAAACCCTTCAATACATCTTAGCTGCAGATGTCCTCTTGCTTTTGTATCTCAAAAGGAACAGCTAAAAACTTGCCAGAGGCACTGCTTGCCCTGCAGGTTTGTTCTCTTATCGTCTATTTTAGCTGATGTATGTGTACACCTTATATCTCTGTACCGTAGCTCATTTCATCCAGAAGGGATTTTGAGGGAATATTTGTTGTGTCAAGGGAATAAAGGACAAATTGGGAAAAATGAGACTAATTTTATCATGCAGGGGATGTGACAGCTGCAGCAAAGAAAGGAGCCACCACTGAACAGTGAGTTAGAAAACCCAAACTACTCCTTTTGGAAACTGTGTTTACATCTTACACTGAGAGTGTACTGATGATGCCCTCTGATCTTTAATGGCAGTGCCATGACTTCCTGATACGTTGCTCTGGCCCTGAAGAATCAGGCCACATAAACCTGGAATGTTCTATATTTAAGCAGCACCTTTTATCTGACAGGCCAAATCCCCCTTACAACCTCTGGTTCATTAACTCTCATAATACTATCCTGAGGTGACATGTATAAACCCCATGGTTTATAGATGGGGTAACAGAAAAGTCACAACACAGTTAGCTGACTTGCTCAGAATGCTACAATATATCTTTACCACAATAGCAATTGTTTGTAGAGCTCTGGGCTCCAAGGATGTAGACATAACAATTCCCAGGGAAGCATCCTGTGAACTTGAAATGCCACTGAAATGGCATGCATGCAGCTACAGGGGGAAAAAGAAACACAGTTTTGTATCAACAACATTATACAAGGTGAACCTTTCACCATATGCATAAAATTGACATTATTGTGTCCTGAAAACACCTTCCCAAGCAGAGATTGACATCAGTACAAGCAGTAGTGTCTAGCACTCTCAGTCTGATGAGCACAAATGGTCAGAGGAAGAGTTTAGGGGCAGGCTAGGTCATGGCATGGGTGGGAAGTTAGAACACAATCAGAGAGGCAGTCTGAGTCAGGTGGTAGAGATTCAGAAAAGAGAAAGCAAGAGCCATTACCTTAAATTCCAAGTTCAGAGGTGAAGTCAATTTAAGGATCAATGGGAATATGAACATATAAGAGACAGAAGAAGGAATTTGGTCAGGAGTTAGACCGAATGCATTTCTTCCTCATTACTTGTGTAGCTTAAATGTGAATACTGCATATGTAGTGGCTTGACCACTTTTGGTTGCTAATGTTATTGTTGCTATCTTCATCATCATTATGCTCCTCACCATTAGAATAAGAGAAAACCATTCAAGGTTCTACTTCCATGTTGTTGTTGTTGTTAGATACTGTCTGTTGTTGTTGTTGTTATGTGCCATCAAGTCGGATCTAACTCATAGCGATCCCTCCATGGGTTTCCGAGGCAGTATCACTATGGAAGTAGATAGCCCCATCTTCCTTCTGAGGAGTGGTACTGTCTAGTCGACTCCAACTCACAACAACTCTATGTACAACAGAAGGAAACACTTCCTGGTCCTGTGCCAGCCTCACAACCCTTTCTATACCTGAGCCCATCATTACAGCCACTGTGTCAATTCATCTCATTGAGGGCCTTCTCCTTTTTTGCTGACCTTCCACTTTACCAAGCATGATATCCTTCTCCAGCACATAGTCCCTTCTGACAACATGACCAAAATAGATGAGATGAAGATTCTGGGTACACTTCCTCCAGGACAGACTTGTTCGTTCTTCTGGCAGTGCATGATTCTTTCAGCATTCTTCGATAACACTACAACTCAAAAGCATCAACTCTTCTTCCATATTCTTTATTCATTGTCCAGCTTCACGTGCATATGAGGTGATTGAAAATACCATGCTTTGGGTTAGACGCACATTAGTCTTCAAAGAGAAATATTTGTTCTTCATCACTTTAAAGAGGTCTTTTGCTGCAGATTTGCAAATGTAATATGATGTCTGATTTCTTGGCTGCTGCATCCATGGGTGTTGATAACGGAGTCAAATAATATGAAATCTTGGACAACTTCAATATTTTCTCCATTAATCATGATGCTGCTTATTGGTCCAGTTGTGAGGATTTTTGTTTTCTTTATACTGAGGTGTAATCCATACTGCAGACTGTAGTCTTCAGTCTTCATCAGTAAGTGCTTCAAGTCATCCTCACTTTCAGCAAGCAAGGTTGGGTCATCTACATATTGTAGGTTGTTAATGAGTCTTCCTCCAATCCTGATGCCACACTCTTCTTTGTATAGTCCAGCTTTTCAATTTATTTGCTCAGCCTACAGATTGAATAAGTATGGTGAAAGAATAAACCCTGGCACACTCCCTTCATGATTTTAAACCATGTAGTATTCCCTTGATCTGTGGGGAGAACAGTGTCCTGGTTTATATACAGGTTCCTCATGAGCACAATTAAGTGTTCTGGAATTCCCATTCTTCTCAATGTTATCCATAACTTGTTATGACCCACACAATTGAATTCTTTTGCATAGTCAATAAAACATCTTCTTGGAATCCTTTACTTTCAGCCAAGATCCATCTGATATTAGCAATGATATCCCTCATTCCATGTCCTCTTCTGAATCCAGCTTGTACTTCTGGCAGTTCCATGATACACTGCTACAACCGCTTTTTAATTACCTTCAGGAAAATTTTAGTTGCATGTGATATTAATGATATTGTTCGATGATTTCCACATTCTGTTGGATTACCTTTCTTTGGAATGGGTACAAATATGGATCTCTTCCAGTCAGTTGGCCAGGTAGCTGTCTTCAAAATTTCTTACTATAGATGAGTAAGCGCCTCCAGCGTGGCATCTGTTTGTTGAAACATCTTAATGGGTATTCCATCAATTACTGGAGCCTTGTTTTTCACCAATTCCTTGAGTGCAGCTTCAACTTCTTTCTTCAACACCATCAGTTCTTGATAACATGCCACCTCCTGAAATAGAGAAACATAGACCAATTCTTTTTTGTACAGTGCCTCTATATGTTCCTTCCATTTTCTTTTGGTGTTTCCTGCATCGTTCAATATTTTGCCCATAGAATCTTTCAACATTGCAATTCAAGGCTTAATTTTTTTCCTCAGTTCTTTCAACTTGAGAGATACCAAGCATGCTCTTCCCTTTTAGTTTTCTAACTCCAGGTCCTTGCACATTTCATTATAATAATTGATTTTGTCTTCTCGAGCTATTCTTTGAATCTTGTGTTCAGCTCTTTTATTTTGTCATTTCTTCCATTTGTTTTAGCTACTCTCCATTCAAGAGCAAGTTTCAGAGTGTCTTCTAATATCCATTTTGGTATTTTCTTCCTTTCCTATATTTTTAATGACATTTTGCTATCTTTATGTATGGTGTTCTTGATGTCATCACACAATTCTTCTGGTTTTTGGTCATTGGTGCTCAATGCATCAAACCTATTCTTCAGAAGGTCTCTAAATTCAGGTGAAATATAATCAAGGTCATATTTTGACTGTCATGGACTTGTTTTAACTGTCTTCAGCTTCAACTTGTACTTGTATACGAGTTGTTGACGTTCTGTTCCATAGTCAGCTCCTGGCTTTGTGTTGGGTGAAGATATTGAGCCTCTCCATTACCTCTTTCCACAGATGTAGTCAATTGGATTCCTGTGTATTCCATCTGGTGGGGTCTATGTGTATAGCTGCCCTTTATGTTGTTGAAAAAACATATTTATAATGAGTATGCTGTTGTTCTTGCAAAATTCTGTCATGTGATCTCCAGCAATATTTCTATCACCAATGCCATATTTTCCAACTACTGGTGATTCTTCTTTGTTTCCAACTTTTGCATTCTAATCACCAGTAATAATCAAAACATCTTGATTGTATGCTTAGTCAATTGCAGACTGCAGAATTTGGAAAAATCTTCAGTTTCCTCGTCTTTGGCTTTGGTGGTTGGTGCTAAATTTGTATGATAGCTGTATTAACTGTTCTTCCTTGTAGGCATATGGATATTATCCTATCACTAACAGCACTGTACTTCAGGATTGATCTTGAAACTTTTTTTTTTTTTTTTTGTGATGAAGAATGCCACACCTTTACTTTTCAATTTGTAATTCCCAGCACAGTAGACTGTATGATTTTCTGATTCGAAATGGCAAAAACCAGTCCATTTCAGCTCACTAATGTCTAGGATCTTTATGTGTTCCATTTCATTTTTGACAACTTCCAATTTTCCCACATTCATACTTTGTTCCACGTTCCAATTATTAATGGGTATCTACAGTTGTTTTTGAATCATGCCCCATCAGCAAATGGTGGTCCTGAAAGCTTTACTCTAACCATGTCATTAAGGTTGACTCTACTTTGAGGAGGCAGCTCTTCCCCAGTCATGTTTTGAGTGCTTCTGAAGCGAGGGGCTCATCTTCTGGCACTACATCAGACAATGTTTCAGAGCTGTTCATAAAGTTTTCCAGTAACAAATCAGACAGTGTTTCATTGGTATTCATAAAGTTTTTACTGGTGAATACTTTGAGAAAAGCAGCCCTCTGAGCTTCTTTTCGATTAGAGGCAGCTCTATTTTAAGGCCAGGGCCCGAGGTAGGCAGATGCAAAGAAGATAGGAACAACTAGGGGAGATGAACTTGTCTGTCATTTTATCATCCTGTGGTGGCTTATGTGTTGCTGTGAGGCTGGAGGCTATGCCACTGGTGTTGCTAAATGCTAGTAGGGTTACCCATGATGGATAAGTTTCAGTGTAGCTTCTGGGCTAAGACAGACTCAGGAGAAGCAAGTAGCCATCTACTTCTCAAATAATTGGCCAGTGAAAACCTTATGAATAGCAATGAAATACTGTCTTATATATTGCTAGAAAACTTTATGAAGAGCCCTGAAACATTGTCCAGTAAATGCCGGAAGTTGAGCTCATCAGGTGAGCAGGCACTCAGAATTTGACTGCATAAGAGCTGACTCCTCGGAGTAGAGATAACCTTAATGATATGGATTGATTAAAGCTTTCAGGACATCTATTGGCTGATTTGGCACGACTCAAAATGAGTAGAAACAGATGTAAATATCCATTAATAATTGGAACATGTAATGTACAAAGTATGAATCTAGGAAAATTGGAAATTTTCAAAAATGCAATGGAACACATAAAGATCTATATCCTAGGCATTAGTGAGCTGAAATGGACTGGCCTTGGGCCATTTTGAATAAGACAACAATATGATCTACTATGCTGAGAATGACAAATTAAAGAGGAATGGCATGGCATTCATCATCACAAAGGATCTTTAAAGATCTGTCCTGAAGTACAGTACTGTCAATAATAGGATAATATCCATATGCCTACAAGGAAGTTCTGTTAGTAGTACTATTCTTCAAATTTATACAGCAACCACCAAAGCCAAAGAAAAGGAAGTTGAAGATTTTTACCAACATCTGCAGTCTGAAATTCACTAAACGTTCAATCAAGATCTGTTAATCATCACTGGTGATTGGATGCAAAAGTTAGAAACAAAGAAAAATCACTGATAGTTGGAAAATTTGGCATTGGTAATAGAAATAACACTGGAGATCACATGATAGAATTTTGCAAGACCAACGACTTATTCATTGCAAAGACCTTTTTTCAATAACACAAACGGGGCTATACACATGGCCTTCACCACGTGGAGTACAAAGGAATCAGATTGACTACATCCATGGCAAGAGTCAATGCAGAAGTTCAGTATCTTTGGGCAAAACAAGGCCAGGAGCTGATTGTGGAACAGACCAT
>NW_006922627.1:202130-207605 GCF_000298275.1 Orycteropus afer afer
GAGCTGAACAGAAGATTTCAAAGAGCAACTCGAGCACACAAAGCCAATTACTATAATGAAATGTGCCAAGAGTTGGAGTTGGAGAACCAAAAGGGAAGAACATGCTCAACATTTCTCAAGCTGAAAGAACTGAGGAAAAAAATTTAAGCCTCGAGTTGCAATATTGAAAGATTTTATGGGCAAAATATTGAATGATGCAGGAAACATCAAAAGAAGATGGAAAAAATACACAGCATCACTGTACCAAAAAGAATTGATTGATGTTCATCTATTTCAGAAGGTGGCATATGATGAAGAGCAAGTGGTACTGAAGGAAGAAGTCGAATCTCACTGAAGGAACTGGTGAAAAACAAGGCTCCAGAGATAGAGCTGTCTCAACAAACAATTGAGCTATCTCAGCAAATGGATGTCCCGCTGGATGCACTCACACAGCTGTGCCAAGAGATTTGGAAGACAGCTACCTGACCAACTGACTGGAAGAGAACCATATTTGTACCCATCCCAAGGAAAGGTGATCCCACAGAATGTGGAAATTATCAAACAATATCATTAATATCACGTGCAAGTAAAATCTTACTGAAGATAATTCAAAAATGGCTGTAGCAGTATATTGACAGAGAACTTCCAGAAATGCAAGCTACATTCAGAAGAGGACATGGAGTGAGAGATATCATTGCTGATGTCAGATAGATCTTAGCTGAAAGCAAAGAATACCAGAAAGATGATTAATTATGTTTTATTGACTATGCAAAAGCATTCGATTGTGTGAATCATGACCAATTATGGATAACATTGAGAAGAATGGAAACTCCAGAACACTTGATTGTACTAATGAGGAACCTGTACATAGATCAGGAGACTGTCATTTGAAGAGAACAAGGGGATACTGCATGGTTCAAAACCAAGAAGGGAATGTGTCAATGTTGTATCCTTTCACCATAATTATTCAACTTGTATGCTGAATAATCTGAGAAGAATGTGGCATCAGGATTGGAGGAAGACTCATTATTAACCTGAGATATGCAGATGACACAACTTTGCTTGCTGAAAGTAAGGATGACTTGAAGCACTTACTAATGAAAAATAAAGACTACAGTCTGTAGTATGAATTATACCTCAATATAAAAAAATAATAAATCCTCACAACTGGTGCAATAAACAGCTTCATGATAAATGGAGAAAAGATTGAAGTTGTCACGGACTTCACATTACTTGGTTCTACAATCAATGCCAATGGAAGTAGCAGTCAAGACATCAGACAAAGTATTGCAGTGGGTGAATCTGCTGCAAAAGACCTCTTTCAAGTGATGAAGAGCAAAGATGTCTCCTTAAAGACTAAGGTGCGCCTAACCCAAGGCATAGGAGCTCTGGTAGCATAGTGCTTAAGGCATATGACTGCTAATCAGAAGGCTGGCGGTTCAAACCCACCAGCCACTCCTCAGAAGGAAGGTTGGGCAATCCTACTTCTGTAGTCATACTGCCTCGGAAACCCAAGGAAGGGTCACTATGAGTCGAGGCTGACTCAATGGCACATAACAAGAACAACAACAACCTAAAGCATGGTTTTTCAATAGCCTCTTATGCATGTGAGAACTGGACAATGAATAAGGAAGACTGAAGAGAAGTTGATGCTTTTGAGTAGTGGTGTTGGAGAAAAATGCTAAGAGTACCATGGTTTGCTAAAAGGACTAACAAATCTGTCCTAGAATAATTGCAGCAGGAATGTTCCTTGGAAGTGAGAATGACCAGACTTCATCTCACCTATTTTGGTCATGTTGTCAGAAGGAAACACTCTCTAGAGAAGGATATCATGTTTGTAAAGTGGAGGGTCAATGAAGAAGGGGAAGGCCCTCAATGAGATGGATAGACACAGTGACTGCAGCGATGGGCTCAGGTATAGCAAGGATTGTGAGGCCGGCACAAGTCTATGCAGTGTTTCATTCTGCAGTGCATAGGGTCACTACTCAATGGCACCAGACAACACCAACAACATACTTTGAGCCGTGGATGGCCTCTTCCTTCTTCTGAGTCTATCTTAGTCTGGCAGCTCTGCTGAAATCTGTCCACCATGGATGACCCTGCTGATATTTGAAATGCTGGTGGCATAGCCTCTAGCCTCACAGTAACATGCAAGCAAACACATTATGACAAAGTGACAGACAAGTATATTTTTCTGTGTTGGTGTATAGTAAGATCAAGTACTGAAGCAAAAGTTTTTTACTCCCATGTGGTGCAGAGTTTGAGTTTGGGCCTATTTGAGAATGTTATTAAGAAGTCAAATGCCACTAGAGGCAATACTGACACTGGAGGCTGAAATGTGAAAATTCAGCTCCCTGTATATGGTGGTAGAACAACAAGGTTCCCTGGTACCTTGTTATCAATGAATGGGCATTCCACTTCTCTGGAAGGTTTAGCAACATTCTCTTACCACAAACTATCCTTCTTGTCTAGATTATGTTCTGCATAACAGAGAAATAAAGTCTAAACTGGTAGTTGTGGATAGGTACTTGGAGAGAATAATTCTCCTATTGCAGCCAAGAAAGAATAGAGTAGAGTTCATGAAGATGCCTTAATTCTTAGGGAAAGCACATCCCTTCATGTACATGTGTGTGTGTTGGGGGAATGGAGAGATGGGAACAGAATACTCAAGGATAATTGAGCTCATCATTAATATACTAGACATGGCAGTAATAAGACTGACTCCAGAAGGTACCATCTGGTAGTGTGGACAAGAAAATTTATTACATGTTTTACCCTGATGTAATTTAATTCATTTCACATGTATGAGCTATTTATTCTCACCCACATATTGATATCTTGACTCCCCATAGAGTGATTCATCTAGGAATATTTAGAAGTAAATCCTTTTTTGGGGGCCTAAGGTTTTGTCTGATGTGGGGATAAAGTAATTTTACCAAATTTCTAAATTGTGTTCTATATTTCATGTGTGAAGCTCTTCAAGAGATTGAGGTTAATGCTCATAGGGGACTGCAGCAGTTTTTGCCATTCCCTTTTTGTAGTATTGTTTGGTTTGCATTCACCAACGTGTCATTCGAAACTGATTTAGAAAAGTTCGGTCTCCAGTGTCAGTGTTGCCTCTAGTGGCATTTGACATCTTAGTAACAATTCTGGAATAGGCCCAAACTCAGGCTCTGCACCACACTGGAGTAAATTTCTTATGCCAACAGGGCTTATCAGACAGAACGAAACATTCTGACCAGTCTCATCAGTGACACATGTACTTACTGCATGCCATCTTAATTAGTTTTTTCTTCATGCTCTTGCATTTTATGGTTGATTTATTTGAGGGATAAGTAAGTGAATTATTTTCCTCCCTTAAATTACAATAAGAAGAGAAAAGAACTGTTTTTTTTTCTTGTTAAATCCAACTCTGATGGAAACCCTGATGTTCACTGGTTTATTCCATCACTCTCCCAGATCTTTTCTATGAAGATCTTTTCTATGAAGGCTTGAAGTGATAGTGATTCTCTGAAAAGGGCCGGAGAGCTAAGAATCAACACAAGAAAAGCATTGGCAGAATCAGTTTACTCATCCTCACCTAGTTTTGTACACTGTTAGCAAGTATCCTGTAATTCTCAATTTTATTGTACAGCTTCCTTTATTTTTCATCTCTTTCACTAAAGATGATCTGTTAGCAACATACTGACTCTTGAATTGATAAAGCATTTTACTCTAGTTTATCATAGACTTAAGAATCTGGGTTCAAGAATATAAAATAATTGAACTAACATTTGATAACTCCTTGTTGTTGTTGTTGTTAGGTGCCGTCGAGTCGGCCCCGACTCATAGCGACCCCTCCTTGGGTTTCCGAGGCAGTATCACTACGGAAGTAGGATTGCCCAACCTTCCTTCGAGGAGTGGCTGGTGGGTTTGAACCGCCAGCCTTCTGGTTAGCAGTCAAGTGCTTTAGCCACTATGCTACCAGAGCTCCTGATAACTCCTTAGTGATGCTAAATTTAAAAGTCAAAGATAATAAAATGAAGACATCTTACAGAAATCAACCCCTTTTTCTGTCTCCCATTTCCCTGACTCTCTCCTATCCTGCCCAATCATCAGAATTTTTCTAATGAGTTTTCTGAAGTGGTTGGACTTCAGCAGATTGATACTATCATTTCTTTACCAAAGAATGCTGGTAATGAGTTGCATTTTTGTCCAGCTGACTTTTAATGATTCATTTTCACCAAATCAGTTGCTAACACCCCAGCAGCAGGGCCTAAAATATTCTGACTTGCCCTGTGCTCATGGCTGCACACAGACTGTACTTCATTAAGGAGCTCAGATACCTCCAAGTGCATTGTGGGGCTATAGAGTCCACAGAACAAAGAAATCCACAGGGGCATGTCGAGACTCTTGTTGGTGAGAATTTATAAAAGGAGATCCCTCTGAGGTCTATTTCTTTCTCAATATTCATGTCTAAATCAACACAAGCCCTGCGATGACATTGCTGGTGAGTTGAAATGCTCTGTGAGTTGTCTATAGTGAGAAGTCCCCTGGAGGAATTTCAATGCTGCTCTTTATAAGTAATCAGAGCTGTTCCATCTTAAGAAGAACAGCAAATTGAAATTCATTTTGAACAATCGAAATCTCCAGATTTCACAAGTCACATGCATTTAGATCTCTGGATTTTATCCTAAGGTAGTATAATCATTCTTATTTTACTTTATCTATTTAGTTTACTTATTTCCTTCCTTAGTTTGTTATTTAGCTACTTTCAGTAAACTGAAGGGACTATATCTTTATGAAGCTCTCTTCTGCCACCAGATGATGCATGCATTCTGGCAAGCACAGTAATCAGGTGTCTCTTCCAATTCAGGGAGGATTCTTCAGAAGAAGCAGATGTCCTAAGTATTCCAGGTATTGCCCTTTAAAGAGGTTGCCAAGAAGTATTGTGTGTTCTGCAGTAGTACACTGGGTACATAGGTCCTTGGGCAGCCAGATGGGCCTTGGATGTTGCTAATGTCTGGCTGATTTAAATCAATGTTCTAGGAAAACTGATGAACAAAGCTCACAAGCCCCAAAATGCATACTTAATGCATGCATATTTGTCCACTCCCACCAAGATTTTACATAAGAAACAGAAAAGGCAAAATTTCTTTTTTCTTTCAGAGAGTGTGTGTTTGTGTGTGTGTGCACTAGTACTTCTAATGAGTTCTTAGAAGGTTATCAGGAAATGTACAAAAAAGTTTGAACCTCAGGAAGATAAAAATAATTTTTTAAAAATCTTATATCATGGTATCTTATTGTAGGGAGAATTTTTATTTTTCTGCAAATGAGATTCATGATTAATTAATTCTTTCACTCATTCATTAATTCAACAAATCTATATGTTTATGACAGGCACTTGGTTAGATGCCAGAGCCACAATTATCAACAAAACTTCCAAGTGCCATGTCTTCATGAAGGTTAAATTTTAGGTGAGGAAACATAATAAACAAGCAAATAAATACACAAAGT
>NW_006922627.1:207970-216039 GCF_000298275.1 Orycteropus afer afer
GGTTAGCAGTCAAATGCCTTAAGCACTACACCACCAGAGCTCCCATATACCTACAGATACACCACCTCTCATCTGTCAGTTTGTCATGCATAATGTACATACTGTTTTCTGTTGTACATAGGATTACTCTGAGTTAGAGCTGACTCAACAGCACCTAACAACAATGTATATACACACAAAACATTTATCATTTGAACAATAGTCACATGTACTGTTCAGTGACATTAATTATGTTCAATCATCTCCATTTATATTCCTAAATTTTTCCATCATCCTTAACAGAAGCTCAATGTTCCCTAAATAAAGGAAGCCAATATGTAGTATGAAGAATTAAGACCATGGTCCAGAACTACATGCCCAACAAATAAATCAAAGGGCAACACAGAAGTATATGGTCATTCTCCATAAGTTTGCACTCAGACAGGGACATCTCTTACTTTTCTTATTCTCAATTTCTCATCTGTGAATTGGTCTGAACTCTCTTGAACCCATTTAAGACAGCCTCTACCACTTTTTTGAGATGTAATGAACTTTGGTGGCTAGATACCTGGAGTTTAGAGCAATGTGTCCTTACTATTTTCCCCAAATTGACCTCTTAGAATCATCAAAAGCTCCCCCTTTATTTCTAATACTCTGAGACATAAGGGAAACATCTATTCTCTTCTTTTCTACACAGTTTACACTTCTATTAACTGTAGAAAAATTCACCTCTGGTTTTCATTTCATCTGGACTAAAGATTTCTGATTTTTTTGGTTTTACTTTATTCTTATCAGTTATGCCCTCTATCTGTGACCTGCACGGTTGATCGCCACTTAAGAAGAATTAGTACAGCATGGTTGGTGGCAACTCAGGGATCCAAAAGCCACCATGCCCACAAAAAACTTTTCTCCATTATTCCAACAGTTGGAACACAATAGCCACCTTTATGATTTCTTTGGATTAGGTCATCGGAGATCTTCATCTGCTAATTAAAACTAAAACCAAACCCATTGCCATCGAGTTGATTCTGACTCAGCAATTCACACAGGGTTTCCAACACTTTCAATCTTTATGGAAGCAGACTGCCGCATATTTTTTTCCATAGAGCAGTGATGGGATTGAACCACTGACCTTTTAGTTAGCAGGCAAATGCCTTAACCACTACACCACCAGAGCTCCTTCATCTGCTGATTGAGAAGGATAATATATTAAATAAGCATCAACTCTTAGCTCCTTAGATAAACCCCTCTCTGAGGGAACTGAAGAGATCACAGGAAAGGAATTAAACACCTTGAGGTAGGAAATTAGAGCTTAATTTCTGGTTCTGCCTTTTACTCTTTCTATGAGTACAGACAATTACTGCATAAGCATATAATAAGTACAGATTATGGTGGTGGATTTATACAGAATTGATTAGAATCCTGACTCCACCAGGAGTCAGCTGGAAAAATAATTTACTTTTTATAAACCTCATCTATCTAATCTGTAAAGCAAGGCAAACAATTATGTTGCACTCATAAGGTTGTTGAAAAAATCAAATAATATAGATAACATGCTTGGCTCATGGTCTTAAATTCAGTGTACTAAGACTGTTAAAATTCCTGAGGCTTGGTTACTTATTTGTACAGTGAAAACTGGTTTTCTGCTCATTACAAGGATGATGAGAAGATATGTAACTTTGTGTTTGGAATGTGAATAGAAAAATTTAGAGACACATACAAATACAGGCAAGAAATAATCACTGTAGTGGATACTATGATGAACCACCCAGATCAACTGAAGAACTAATTCCCCAAGCCAACTGGGAATGCTGTGAATACATAACTCACAGCTTTCAACCCTCTTTAGAAATGCCTCAGCCTTGTCCAGTTCATGGCTTCCTTCCTAGAACAGCTTCTATCCAGTAAAAAGGGATATGAGAGCCCAGTTCCTTTGTCCAACTTGGCTCAGCTCTGAAGGGCCATCTCAACTTCTACAGTTCCTATGTGGTCAGCTGAGAACTTTGCTGAGACTATATCACAGCTTAACTTCTCTTTCTCAATCTTGCTTTCTTTCCTCCCCTTTCTCAGATGAGATCCCAAGCACACTTTCCAATAAGTCTTTTGCATTGTATTCTCTTGGGAGCTCTGGTAGCGTAGTGCCTAAGGCACTTGACTACTAACCAGAAGGCTGGCAATTCAAA
Source organism: Orycteropus afer afer (assembly GCF_000298275.1). Lineage (NCBI taxonomy): Eukaryota > Metazoa > Chordata > Mammalia > Tubulidentata > Orycteropodidae > Orycteropus > Orycteropus afer. The sequence goes on from NW_006922627.1 coordinate 210,133, forward strand.
CCCACCAGCCACTCCTCGGAAGGAAGGTTGGGCAATCTACTTCCGTAGTGATACTGCCTTCGAAACCCAAGGAGGAGTCGCTATGAGTCGGGTCCGACTCGACGGCACATAACAACAACAACAGCAGCAACATTGTATTCTCTATCTAAGAAACTTCTTCCTCGGGAAGCCAATCATGAGCTCTTGCCATCAAAAACTCTTCTTTCGGCCCTACAGGAGGCTGCTTTACTTTTGTTTTAAGGTTGGTTACTATTTCCACAGATTAAAATTTAGTCATATTTTTAAATTGTATTTATATAGAACATAATCATTTTTGAAGTAACCTTTTAGTTTTAAAATAAAGCAGATACAAAGCACACACAAACATATGTACAAAGACAAAATGTAGCTTAATTAAATATTATGAGGCAAAAACTTTTGTAACTATCCCCCCCAAAAAACCCAAACCAAACTCACTTCAAAGTCCTTTCCAATTCATAGTGACCCTTACTGGGTTTCCAAGGCTGTAAATATTTACAGAAGTTGATTGCCTTCTCTTCCTCTGTGGAATGGCAGGTGGGTTTGAACTGCTGACCTTCTGGTTAGCAGCCAAATGCCTTACACACTGTACCGCCAGAACTCCTAACTACCAGCCAGTCTCAAAAAATAGGATTTTTCCAGTCATTCCAGAAGCCTTTCCATGGGCTTCATCCTAATCACAGCATCCTTACTCCAGAAGTAACCATAAAAGTAAAGGGCTTCTTCAAATGTCTTTAGTTCTATCAACCAAATATACATCCTTAGATAATACAGTGTAGTCCTTTATTTTTACTTGTTACCTCCTTTAAATGTCTTTTAATCTTCAGATTTTCCCTTCCCATTTTTATTGCCACTTTTAATTTATCTTTTGCAGACATTGGGCCATTTGACCTATAGTTTCCCAGAGTCTGGATTTTGCTGATTGCTTTCTCATGGTATTGTTTAATATATTCTTCTAGTCTCAGTATTTTCTGCAACTTGTCAACTAGATCCAAAATCTTGATAAGACTCAAGTTTGATTCATTTGGAAAAGCAAGGTTGTGTTGTACTCTTTCCTTAAGAGATATACAAGATCTGGTTCTCTCTCTTTTTGTTGTTAGGAGCTACATCTATAAATTCTTTTGGCTCATCATAAGTGATAATCTAATTCTATTACTTCTATTTCAATTGCTAAATCATGTACTTTCATAGAGACATTTCTGACATGTACAAATTGGTCACTCAGTGGAAAAATTTATATAAGAAATTATAATGCTTGAGTCTTTCCCATTATGTACCAGAAAATGAACTGATTGACTATCACACTCTTTAGGTGACTAAATATTATTTATTGGTGTCATTGTCAAATCATTAATTTATACATTTTTTAAAATTTTATTTTTCTTTCAGTGCAAATTTACAGATTTGTTTTACATTCAACAGTTCACGCACATTTGATTTCATGGCCCCGAGTACAATTCCCAACCACAAAAAACTCTCCTCTCCTCTACTCTCTGTGACCACCCCCTCCCTCTGCCCTTATCTGTGCATTCCTGTCTATCCAGCTTTCCCTCTATGGGAATGCTGCCCTTCTGATGTATCATGGCTTATTGATCTAAGGAGAGCATCTCTTTAGTTAATATTCCTATTGAAGATCAGATTGTTCCTCCTCTGTCCAGTAAATGCCTCTTAAATTTTGTTCCTGAGTCCAATTTGACATGACCATAGTATTCTTTTATACCATCCTTGCTATCTGATATGACCATATAATACAAGCTTATCATGTACAATTTCCACTCCAGACCTAGAATCAGTCATTTCTTCAAACAGTTGCATTTTATTGTATTGTGAAATAAGAAGACAATCATTCACTTACATGTAGGAGGAGACTATAAACTGGTGAATTGTCAGTGATTCCTACTTTTTTACCTACTTACCAGCCTGTGGACTCTTACTTTGTGACCATGGACTTTATTATTTCCCTTCTTGTGAGAATTCTGTTAACTAAATACAAGCTATTATGTCCTAGGGGACCACCATAACAGTTAGCATATTCATTAATTTAATTAGGACCTTGTTTACCCTTTTGCTGTCAACCATAATCATTTGTTTATTTGAACTAAAGTCACCTGACTTCATTAGAAGCATCAGTAGCTGTCAGTAAATGAAAGTGTACTTGACTTTCATAATTGAATGTAAATTTAAGAGGTTTGATTTCTAATAGGATTGGCAATGTTTTCTCAAGATGACAATAGAAAATAAGGAAGGGTCCTAGTTAAACTTAGTCTTTGTGATAAAAGTTAAAGGTGGGGTATTAAATAATGTAAATGCTATTTTCTGACAGTATTTCCCATTGGTCTTTAGCCCCAAAGTTCATTGCTGAACCCTTTCCTTTTCAAAACAGAACATATTCAAGTGAGTTAACGAAGGCCCTGCAATCAAGTTTTGTCTGATAGCTACCTATTTCCCTGGTCCAACCTAGGAAAAATGATATCAACAAAAATTAATTGGTGTTCCTTTTTCAGATGAGCTGTTAGCATTAACAGAACAAGAAAAGTGTGGCAAAAAGGCAATGAATTTTGGGAGAGAAAACTTGGGTTTGTACTCTAATTTCTTTTATTTATTAGCTGGGTGAACTTGAACAAGTTACTAAACCTTAATGTTCCACAATGCCATCATCTGAAGGGGCTTTGATGGTGCAATGGTTAAGCACTTGGCTGCCATCTGAAAGGTCAGCAATTCAAACACACCAGCCACTAGCTCCATGGGAAAGGAAAAAAAGAAAAAAAAAAAAAAAAGACCTGGTGTTCTCCCACAAAGAAAAACAGCCTTGAAAAATCTATAGAGGGAGTTCTACTCTGTCATATAGCGTTGCTATGAGTTGGAATCCACTCAGTGGAACACAACAACAACAACAATCATCATTTGAAAAGCAGGGAATGATGAGACATTTGTTCCATTGCAAATAAAATAATGGATAGGGAAAATGATGTAAACTATAGAACAGTAGGTAATTTCTAATTTCTTTTTATTATAAAATTTCTTTCAAAGACTCATTTATGATGGAATTTCAAAGTGAACATGAAAAATGTGAATTGAGTGAGCTTTTGTAATACTTGTTAAAATATGTTTTGTGTAAACAAATAAGGCAATGAATATTTTAGAACTATTTTATGCATGAAATGGAGGTGGAAGAGAAGGAAAGTCCTGAGAGAGCATATATACAATCCATGAATCTAATGGCAAAGTTGGCATGATTTTGAACTACATAGCCTTTGGTGAATTGGCTTGGGAATCACTTGCTAAAAGTCAAGTGTTCAGTCTTCCAACTTAGTAATTACAACCTAGTCAGCAGAGTTGAATATTTTCATTAATTTTTGGGATTGTTCAGGTGCCTTAGGCTCATCCTTGTTAACACTACTCTTGCTGCTATAAACAGGGCTTGGCTGCCAACAAAACTGTGAGGGAAGCCAAGTTTCTCTTTGGCTACTTTCCTACACCCATGACCTCCATCATCCTGTTCTCCTCCTTTTTGGCATAGTCTTCTCCCTACCCAGTTGCCTATTTTCTAGCCAGCTTCTGTTGTCACTTGGATGTCAACTCAGTTGATAACTGATAATTAGAGTGTTAGAAAATAAACAGTTTAAAGTAAATCTCCCCACAGGGTTAATTGTGATTTTTAAAGGGGACTCATGCAAAATAAGAAAGGACCCAAAGGGGTGAAAATATAATGGTGAAATGACTGATAGTAGGTTCTATTATGTAGACAATTACAAAATCTCTTCATAGGATTTTTCTTTTTAGACATTAAAGTTGCAGAAAACTAAATTGAATCTGTCCAGCATAGAAGAGTCATAAAAATAAACAAAATATAACTGACACATTTTCAAAACTTTCTTAAACTTCTTATTGTGATATGGATGAAAGTTGACAGAGCAAATTAGTTTTCCATTCAACAATTCATTTTGTTTTGTAACATTGATTGCAATCCCCACAATGTAACAGCACTCTTCCCACTTCCTCATTGTGCTTATCATTTCAATCTGTCTTTCTTTCCCATTCCTTCTTGCTTTCTGAGCTTTATCCCTGGGCAGATGTTGCCCTTTTGATCCTGTATGGTTGATTATTCTAAGTGCATACCTCCCTTGTGTTATTTTTCACTTTATAAGCCTGTCTATTGCTTGGCTGAAGGTTAAGACATGGGGTGAGTTCATTTCCAGGCTTGAAGAGTGTATAAGGGCCATAGTCTTGGAGGTTCCACTAGTTTCTATCAAACCAGTAAGACTGGTCTTTCTCTTTTTTTTTTAGTTTCCTTCAACATTGCTCTCCCATTTTGTCCAGAACCTTCTATTGTGATCTCTTTCAGAGTGGTCAGCAATGGTAGCTGGGTAGTATCTACTTCTTCTGGTCTCAGAAGCATGGGGGCTGAGATTCACATGACCCACGAGTGCCTTGGACTAATTGTGTCCTTGCATCTTTGATTTTCTTCAATCTTTTTTTGCTCCAGATGAGGAGAGACCAATAGTTGCACATTAAGTGGCTATGCACAAACTTTTAAGACTCTAGTCCCTACTCACTAAAGTAGAATGTGGAAAATTGTCTTTGTGGACTATGTTATGCCAGTTGACTTTGATGGGTATGGACTTGTTTTATTGTGATTTGTTTTTCATTCTCACAAATATATCATAGGAAAAAAAAACTGAGTTTAGGACAGGTACTAACTCATTATGTTCTTATTAATCCTGATTTTATCCACAATGATATTGTAGAGTGCAGTAATAGTGGTCAAAGACTACAGAAAAGGGTTAGTGGTTCCTACTGTATGCCAGAACTGACAAGGGAGGAGGATTGTGCATCACAGAAAAATAAATTTCATTAATGTTAAGTGTTTAGCTATGTGGATATAATTTATTACATGTTCAGAGAGAATGTTACCACAGTATCTATTTAGATTTTTGAGCTCATAATTGGGAACTGAAAAGAAAAAGAAAAAAATCAGTCTTGGCAGGCATATGAGTTGAACATTTATCTCAAGTAGATACACTCCTTGGAGAAAACAATCATGGGAGAAAGAAGCACTGATTATGCACAAGGAGACAGCTCAAGGAGCAGGAGTGTATGGAGGGATGGACACTGGGAAGAGGTAACTGGGGGGAGGTGGTGGGAAGGGAGCTGTTGCATCGTGGTCAATGTCATGAGGCAAAGTGTATGTGAACTGCTGTATGGAAAGTGAATTTGCTCTTTAAATCCTCAACCAAATCACAATAAAGAAAATAAATTTTAAAAAAATCAGTCTTGGAAAAAGTAGACATTCCTAAGAATCCTCATTTAAACACTGATTCCCAGCTCTTGGCTTAATATTAAACTGACACACTGCATGATCCCTGACAGTGAGAAGCTGCAAAGAGCAGAAAGGAAGCTTCCCTGTAAATGATACTGTCTTAATTAACTAATAAGCTATGTGAATTATTACTGTTGTTGGTTGTCATGAACTCAGTTTTTGACGCATAGCTACTTCATTTGTCCAGAATCCAGAGGATTTTCAAGACTGTGGCCTCACAGAAGCAGACACTCATTCCTGTCTTCTTAAGCATCTGTGGGAGGGTTTGAAGCTCCAACATTTTGGTTAGTAGTCTAGTATTTAACCCATTGTACTAGCGAGGGACTTCTAATCCAAGTGAGAAAGAGTGTGGAGATATATTAATAGATTTGGTAACACAAAGCCAACTTCTTCCCCAATCCCTATTGATCCATCCCTATTGATTTCCTTCACTCTTCCACAATCCCTATTGAGGAAGATGTTGACTGTGAGTCACCTTCATCTAATATATTCTGGGACTAATTATATTTTGATGTGATTTTGATAATGATGTTGTTGTTGTTGTTGTTAAGTGCCGTCGAGTCGTTTCC
>NW_006922627.1:218179-221446 GCF_000298275.1 Orycteropus afer afer
GGCCTGGTTTTGGCTGAAGATATTGAGCTTTTCCACCGCCTCTTGCCACAGATGTAGTCAATCTGATTCCTGTGTGTTCCATCTGGTGACGTCCATGTGTACAGCCTCCATTTAATAATGATACATTTGTCTATATGAAAGGGTGTTTTAGAAATACTTTGCCTTTGTCACACTTGCATACTACTGAAGATTTAAATCATAGAATGGTAGACCTTAATAAAATATTAGAAACATTAAGAAGGAATTACAACTCTGGAAAGAACATGTAAAACTCTATTTCTAGATGTAACTACACAAATAGTTCAATGGAAACATATTTTAAACCTTTCATGTAGTTTCTACTCATGGACCATAAAAGTTCCTAGCCTTGCTCCCTTGATTCTTTCTGCTCCCTTCTGAGGAAGCCTTATTCTTAAAAATGCCTAAAATATCAGCTTTGTATCTAACCACAAAATTGTTGGGAAATCTTATTCTTCAATTGTAGAGATAAGTTTTCTCTAGAGTCTACTCCTCACCATCAAGTGCAATCCTTTGGACACAATGACCTTGAGCAGTAAATTATCCAAATTCTAAGTTAGAATTATCTTTACATTCATGGAAGAATTGTTTGGGTGAGGAGAGTAAACTCTAGAAGAATAGTAAATGACAGACCTTGTGCTTCCATGATCCAGTCACCTAAGGTATTTCCCTGAGTGGGAAATGAAAAACTGAAGAGAAATGAAGATAATGCTTCCGCAGATATGATCATCCAAAATTTAACTTCTCCCTCTCACACACACACACACACACACACACACAAAGGGCTATATTTGCCAAGGAAAATCTACAATTCTTAGAGACATTAAGTCTAGGTTCATGTTAAGAAGGATTAGCATAGATTTACCCTGCCCATGGTACATGAAGGATTTTATATTATTTTTCAGAATGGTATCATTTACCCCTAGGTTTATTTTGTTGTTGTTTGTTGTTATGTGCTGTTGAGTCGGACCCGACTCATAGCGACCCCATAGAGCCCCATTTCCTCTTGTGGGTAGGCTTCTGGAGTATCTCCTATCACTTCCAGATTATCTGCAAAAGTGTGCTTATAAGAGGAAATGAGTCCCCATTATTATGTTCATTCCAAACAACACAACATATGCCCCTGTAGTCTACTTTCTGGCTATCTCTAGTGGTGTAGTGCCTAAGACATTTGACTGCTAACCAGAAGTTTAACTGTTCAAACCCACCAGCCACTCCATGTAAGGAAGACTGTGCAATCTACTTCCATAAAGATTTACCACCTTGGAAACCCAAAGAGGGTTGCTATGAGTCAGAATCGACTCAGTGGTAGTGAGTTTGATTTTTTTCTTCTTCCTTTACTTAAGGTTAGATTAAATTCTTAGGTGGGAGTGTGATGTCTATAGTAATTTCTGTCATCTCATTTCCAGTGTTAGGAGGAGTTTTCTTTTTAAGCACTAGCTCACAGCAATTCCCCTAGATCAAGGGTTTAAGACAGTTATTATTCTCCTAATTACACTTGCCTCTATGTAAGTAAATAAGTGAAGGAATCAGTCAGTACACACATGCCTAAATCCTTATTTTAGCCATATTTACTTCCACAGGTCCTGATTTATTCCAACAGGGTAACAAAGTAATTCTTTACTCAGTAAACCAATCTCCATCTTTACATTTTTGTCTAAGGAGAAACAATTATATATTTTTCGATAGTACTTGGGAACATACAACCTATCAACCAGAAGCTAATAACATTTAGGTAGGTGGTACCATCTGTTTCTACTATGTTCCAGCCAAAATAATTTGCTCTCATGTACTCCAGTTTGGGTGTTAGAAAAGGAATTTCATGGTTATTCTAAAATGTAGAGGGAAAAACAGCTATTTATTTTCTAAATAATACAAAGCTATTAAAACTGCTCACTAGCTCATGAACTCTCTCTCTCTCATCTCTCTCTCTCCACACACACACACAAAGAGAGAAAGAGAGAGAGAGAGAGAGAGAGAGAAATAGAGAGAGAGAGAGCTAAATGGAAGAGAGAGAGACTGAGGGACTAGGTCAATATAACTCCTCTTCTTTTAACAAACTCTTATTAATCGGAAAATATAATACGCAGCTGGTGCATGCCTGACCCTCACAGTCAGTGTAATTAAAATTAGTAAGAATAAGATATAGAGAAGTGGCATAGCACAACTAGGATATATGCATATATGTATGTAACTTCAACAAGAAATAGATATGTTTACAAAAGATGTCTAAGGAATGTAATATGGTTATGTAACATATTATCATTGGGTGAAGCTGGATGATTGGTATACAGCAGCTTTCTGTATAATTTTTGTAGCTTCTTGGGACTCACACTATTTAAAATAAAAACTAAAAAATAAAAATAATCACTACTGTAAAATATATACCTTGCATATATTGTGAGAAAACCTACAGCTATTTCTATTTTGGAGAGGAAAAAAAATGTTAAGGAAATGAGTCAACTGGGATCATTTTTTCCCCTATAGACTTTACAATATAGAAAGAGAACGTAGTTTGTGCCAGTTATGGTACAAGGTAAATTTATGCACATTATCACTGTTACTTATTTTTCTAAAATTTCTTATACCATAAAACTCTGAGTTCTTGCATCAGTGTGCAAGTTTCATTAACACAAATGACATGCTACTTATTTTTGTGTTTGTAGTACATAATTTGGTGTCTCATGCATAGTACAAGCTCTCCAAATGTGTTTGTGAGTGACTAAATTGTATTTGCTCCTATAGTGGATAATTGCTGATGTTCTATTGTTTAGCATCCATTCTTCCTTTCTAAGCATTTCAAATTCATTTTGATCAATTATGTGTTCCCCATTTGAAATAATCTGGTGGGTAAGTAAACAGCATCCACCTCACCCCACCCAGAGACAAGGGATTAGCACATGTTATGCAATTAGAGAAGGAGCCCTAGTGGTGCAGTGGTTAAGTGCTCTTCTATTAACTGAAAGTTTGAACCCACCACCCAGTCTGCAAGAGAAAGTGTGACTGTTGGCTTCCTTAAAGATTGCAGCCTTTGACATTTATGCAAAACCAACAGCCAACATTATTCTCAATGGAGAGAGACTGAAAACATTCCTCTTGAGAACAGGAACCAGACAAGGATGCCCACTATTACCACTACTGTTCAACATTGTACTGGAAGTCCTAGCCAGGACCATAAGGCAAGAAAGGGAAATCAAAGGCATCCAAATTGGTAAGGAAGAAGTCAAACTATCTCTATTTGCTGATGAT
>NW_006922627.1:222676-223235 GCF_000298275.1 Orycteropus afer afer
ATAAGTTTGAATTTGTTGCTGTCATTTTGTTATGGTTTTTTCATGGTCTCCCTAGTTTCTTTGTTCCATATTATTTTCTGTGTTGAGCTCATTATGTTTATGAATCGTGTTATCATTTCCTTTGTTGCTGTTGTTTTAGTATAGGCTGGATATTTGTGCTTGGCCTCTTTTTTTATTGTGATGTGAAGGTTTATCTTTTATCTTTGAGGTTGGTCTATGAATTATAATTTTATCCCCGAGTTTAGAAAAGTCCATTCTGTCTTTCAACTCTCTTAACTTCCTCACCGTTTAGAAGTTCTGTAACTACACAGACTTTTCCCTCGTTTTGTTTGTAGTTGTCCTCACTTGCCAATTGATGTCTCTGGTTCCCTGTTTACAATCTTGTAAGCTCATTTTACTTTGGATCTGCCCATAGCTGTAGTTTCTGGGTTGTGTCATCTTGTGTATTAATGGTTGGTTGTTATTTGCTATTTTTGGTTCTCAGTTCAAAGAACTCCCTTTAGCATGTCTTGTAAGGTTGGTCTGGTTTTAACAAATTCCCTTAGTTTCTGCTTATCTG
>NW_006922627.1:224196-226857 GCF_000298275.1 Orycteropus afer afer
TTGTTGTATTTAGATCTCTGTTAACTGTTTGTGAAGAGCAGCCAAGGGTGATTCAGGTTCTTCTTGGTGGTTTTTTATCATTGGACCCTTGGTGGAGAAGGAGGTAGTGACTCGCTCAGTAAGTGGCGTTCAGGAGGTGTGGGTGTAGTTGTGTCTTATGAGGACTGTTGTTGTCTCCCACTCAGTTAGGGACAAATTACAATTGAATAACTATCAAAAAACTAAAAGCCCATGGATGAAAAACACACCGTGTAATCGCACAGGAACAGTGACAAAAAAAGAGGGCTGGGGAAGAAAAAAGAAGAAAACCTGCAATATCTGGGGATAGGGCACTAAAAAAAAAGTAGAGAAGGAGAATAATAAATGAAAAAAAGGGAAAAATGCAAAAAGAAAAACAAGTAATTGGGTTAACCATGAGAAAAAAGGGGGTAAAAGAAAAAAACATTAAATAAAAAAAAAAAAAAATTCAACCAGGCACATGGAAAAGAAAAAAACGCACAAACTAGGACCTGGGAGGGAATTTCATAGGAAAATATTTGGGTAATTTTACTTTGCCAAGTTCACGGCATCTCTCTATCCCATCCTCACTTACTCTAGATTTTATTTAATAAGTAATAAGTATATTTTTTTTATCAATATACTTCTTGTTGTTTTGTGCCATCGAGTTGGACCCCACTCATATTGACTCCTCCTTGGGTTTCTGAGGCAGTGTCACTATGGAAGTAGATTGCCCAACCTTCCTTCCGAAGAGTGGCTGGTGGGTTTGAACTGCCAGCCTTCTGATTAGCAGTCAAGTGCCTTAGGCACTACACCACCAGAGATCCCACAAAGACTAAAAGATTACATTTGCCAGTCTACCTTAGATCCAGATGGGTTCATGTCACCGGGTTCTGGCTGAAAACCTATGAAGGGAGGTGACTGTGAAATTTCTGGGATGGCATCTTAAAGTGAGTGTACATCACCCTTTCTCTCTTCTTTCTCTTTATTCTGCTACTTGTAATATTACTAAAATAATGAACTTTCTTGGCTCTTGTATATGGCAAACATCCTATTATTGGTAGAGCAATAAGATAGAATAAATCTGGGTCCATGGGTGAACGCTCATGGACATGATAAAATATAGTAGTTTATTTTTTTAATCATATTTTCATTAGAAACTGATGGACCACACAGAAAATATTTGGCAAACATACAGATTTGATGCAATATAAACTGCATCAAACACTCAACAAGTAGAGAAAATAAACTATCTTCAGGTATAGGAGGAATATTTACAGATCTGACTGCTTACCAGGTCACAAAATCAGCCCATCTTCTCTGACCATAATGTAAACAAATCAAAGATTAACATTTAAAAGATTTTTAAATGTGAAATGCACTGCTAAATAAAATTTTGAAGAATAAATCACAGTGGAAATAATTGAATATCAATGAAAATGCTGTGCAGAAAAATATTTTATAAGAGCTTAAAAATACAGAAGTATGCAGGAAAGAAAAAAAAAACTCTTGCCTAATTAAAAAGATGAAAATTTATTACTTTTGTTTTAGTGTTTTTATTTAAAAGAAAAGAACAAAGAGGTAAATTAAATATTCCTTCTTCTCCTTACTAATCCCATACATCTTCCTACCTTCCTAGAAGCATTGCCTCTCATGAATGTGGCATATGTCCTACCAATTTTTTTTTTCATACTTTTTTAATACATATATCTGTAAGCTACACAGTATTGATTTTTAAATTTTTAGAAACTGTATCAAATGTTAGCATACTCTATATTTAATTCTGTAGCTTAATATATTTAGATCAAGTCATTTCATTTTAAGTGTTCCAGTAATTTATCAATCAAATACACCATAATTTATTTATCCATTCTCCATGATGTTAAACTTTATATTCTTGTGCAAGTGTCTTGGTGTACATGTACAGGAATATAGCTAGGGTATATATCTATTAGCAAAATATCTGGCTTGTAGGATACATATATTTTAAAATATGTTGTGATATGAAATAATAATAAAACACAAATGGAAAATAGAAAATCTTGAGGAGGATATGTAAAAACTGGTGGGAATGTAAAATGGGTGCAGCTACTATGCAAAAACAGTCTGTCCATTCCTCAAAAAGTTAACAGAGATTTACTTTATGGCACAGCAATTCTACCCCTAAGAGAACTGAAAATATATGTCCTTTCAAAGACTTGTACTTGGGGCTTCCTTACAACATTGTTCAAAGTAGCCAACAAGTGGAAACAACCCAAATATCTTCCAGCTGATACAAAATGTTGTGTAGTCATACAATGGAATATCATTCAGCCATAGAAAAATGGAATACTGATACATACTACAACATGGATGAATCTTGAATCTATGTATTCTAATTGAAAGGAGTCAGAACAAAAGGCTACATATTTTATGATACAATTTATATAAAATGTCCTGGAGAGACACATCCATAGAGACTGAAAGTCAATTTCTGGTGGCCAAGAGTTTCTTTTGGAAGTGATGAAAGTGTTCTGTAAGAAGAATAGTGATGGTTGCACATTGTGAATATGTACTTTAAAAGGGTAAATTTTATGGTGTGTGAATTACATCTCAATAAAATATTCCGCTATATTTTGTTCTAATACTTTTAACTTCTGCCCCTTGCTTTGGTATAGTGTGACG
>NW_006922627.1:226957-227836 GCF_000298275.1 Orycteropus afer afer
ATGATTCTGTTTGATGTTGTTGTTAGCTGTCTTTGAGTCAGCCGCCAACTCATGACGATCCCATGCCCAAAGGAACGAAAGTTTATCCCGACCTGTTCCATCCCCATGATTGGTCCTGGAATAGACCTTTGTGATCTATAGTGTTTTCATTGGCTGCTTTTCAAAAGTAGGTTGCCAGGCCTTGGTTCCTACTCTTTCTTAGTTTGGAGGCTCCCCTCAAACCTGTTCAGCATCAGAGCAACACGCAAGCCTCCTGACAGTGACTGTGTATGAGGAATGCTGTTTGAACCTGATACCTATTCCCTATTGGGAGAGTATGCTTACAGAACAGAAAATCTTGTAAACTCTAACAAACAAAAAAATAGCATAGCATGGAACAGGAGATGGGGAGTGAATGTGGAAATAAGTGTGAAGCATGCTAATTACTTTATCTTTCATAGTAGAGTGTTAATCTGTGGGTAAAATGAGAATCTGTAGTTTAAAACGAACCTCTACTCTTAATGGTTTCCTTAAACTCTTATAGGGATTAATAACTTGCGCCATCAACAATGAGTTTAAGTTTGTGAATTTTTCAATATCATTTATTTACTATTCCATTTTTTAATCAAATGAATTCATCTTAATATTTTGGTTTCAAATGACCACTGTGGCAGAAATTTATTGTCATTTAACTCCATTCATGTCATTCATTATTATATGTGTTGAAAAATGTTTCTGGACAATGGGATTTATGGCAATTTATTTAATTTGTTGAATTATTTTGTGTTCCTGAATATTTTTTTCATACTAAGTACTGTTTTAATAAACTCTATGAAGATATAGCTCCACTAAACTTGTTGAAAAGTGAATAATGTGTTAAAAAATAATGTGTTAAAAAAT
>NW_006922627.1:228080-232804 GCF_000298275.1 Orycteropus afer afer
TTCACTTTCCATATAGCAGCTTACATATACTTTCTCTCATGACATTGACTACACTTTACCACAATGCAACAGCTTCCCTCCCACTTTCTCCCCATAGTTAGCTCTTCCCTGTGTCCTTCCCTCCATGCACTCCTGCCCCTTGAGCTGTGTCCCTGTACATACATAGCCTTCTATTCTCCCATGATCTCTCCTGGGAGTGTATCTACCTAATATAAATTTTCAGCTCATATGCCTGTCTTTTGTTTGGCTGGAAGCCACAGGAGTGAGTTCAAACCTTTCTTTGACTTTTTATAGTAACGGACTGATATAATATTTGTCCTTCTGTGACTGACTTATTTAATTCAGCATAATATCCTCCAAGTTCATCCATGTTATGCAGTGTTTTGCAGATTCTATGTTATTCTTCAGTGTTGCATAGCATTCTATTGTGCATATGTACCATAGTTGGGTTATCCATTCTTCTGTTGATGGGCACCTAGGTTGTAACCATCTTTTGGCTATTGGAAATAGTGCCGCGATGAACATAGGTGTGTATATGTCTGTTCTTGTCATGGTTCTCACTTCTTCAGGATATATACCTAGTAATGGAATGGCTGGGTCAAATGGTATTTCTAATTCCAACTTTTTAAGGAATCACAAATACAAGGTACTGTTTTAAATGCTTTACCACTCATCTCATTTGATCTTCTAAACAACCTTAAAAGTATTTATCTCTATTTTGCACATGTGGTGAAATAAACTACTATAGTTACAAAGCTAGTAAAGGACAAAGGCTGACATTAGAATGCACTTTGATACTTGAATCATACATCATTTGTAGTAGGAATGAGAGCATAATTTGGTGGAAATTACTTATAAAATTATTCATCCTCCAAAAAACACAGATTTTGGAAGAGACAACCATATATTAGCCCCTCAAAATATCAGAATTCAAATAAAATGAGAAAATAATGACAATAGAGTTCAAATGATAAATGCTCCAAAGTAGATTAATCTATCCCATTTTGGGGAATCTTTCCATGGTGGATGAGATTCTAAGATGACCAACATTGACCCTCAGCCTGGTGTAATTTCCTCCCCTTGTGTGTGTGTGTGTGTGTGTGTGTAACCTATGAATATAATGAGAAGTTACACTCATGATTATGCTACATTAAATGGCAAAATAAATTTTGTTGATATGATTAAAATTACTAATTAGTTGTTTTTCAGTTAAACAAAAGGAAGATTATCTGGATGGGGCTGACCTAACCACATTTAAATCTAAATCAGAAGCAAAGGAAGTCAGAGATTCAAAGCATAAGAAGAAATGGACATGGGCCTTTGAAGAAGTTGTTAGGTGCCATCGAGTCAATTCTGACTCATGGTGACCTTATGTACAATAGAACAAAATACTAGCTAGTTCTGTACCATCCTCATAATCATTGCTATGTTGGAGCCCATTTTTGCAGCCACTGTGTCAAACCATCTCCTTGAAGGTCTTCCTCTTTTTCATTGACCTTCTACTTGACCAACCATGATGTCCTTTTCCAGAGACTGGTCCCTCCTGATAACACGTCCAAATTACATGAGACAAAATCTCGTCATCCTCATTTCTATGGAGCATTCTGGTGTACTTCATCCTGTTTTTATGTACAGTGGAGTCAGCCCCAACTCATAGCGACCCCTTGGGTTGCCAAAGGTATCACTATGGAAGTAGATTGCCCAACCTTCCTTCCGAGGAGTGGCTGGTGAGTTTGAACCTCCAGCCTTCTGGATAGCAGTCAAGTGCCTTAGGCACTTCATCCCAGACATACTTATTTGTTCATCCATGGTATATTCAATATTCTTCACCAACAATATAATTCGAAGGCATCGATTCTAATTTGCTCTTCCTTATTTACTATCCACTTTCCATATGCTTATGTGGTGTTTGAAAAAAAAAAAAAATAACATGACTTCCATGACACCTTTGGTTTTCCATACTTTAAAGAAGTCTTTTGTAGCAGATTTTTTTTTCAATTTTTTAAATTGTGCTTTGAGTGCAAATTTACAAAGCAAATTTGTTTTACATGCTACAGTTCATACACATTTGATTTCATGTCCCAATTACCATCCCCAACCATAAGAAAACTCTCCTCTCCTCCCCTTCCTGTGACTACCCCTCCCTGTGCCCTTCTTTTATCTAACTATCTATCTATCTATCTATCTATCTATTTATTATGCTTTGGGTGGAAATTTACAGAGCAGCATTTGTTTTACATTCAACAGTTCATGTACATTAAGTTTCACTACCCGATTACCATCCCCAACCCGAACCCACTCTCCTCCTCTCCCTTACCTGTGAGCCCCCATCCCTGTGCCCTTCTTAGTTATGCACTCCTGCAGCAGATTTTTTTTTTTTTTTTGCAGTATATTTGTCCAATGCAATACTTTACTTGATTTCTTGAATGCTGTTTCCATGGGCATTGATTGTGGATACAAGTAAAATGAAATTTTGACAATGCCAGTATTTTCTAGGATTAACATGATGTTGCTTATTGGTCCAGTTGTGAAGATTTTAGTTTTATTTATGTTGGTATATAATCCATACTGAAGGCTTTAGTCCTTGATCCTTATCAGAAAGTGCTTCAAGTCCTCTTTGCTTTCAGCAAGCAAGGTTGTATTATCTGCATATCTCAGGCTGTTAATGAGTCTTCTTCCAAACTTGATGCCCTAGTCTTCTTCATATAGCCCAGTTTCTCAGATTATGTCCTCAGCATCCAGAATGAATAAGTGTGGTGAAATGACACAACTTTAACATATACCTTTCCTTATTTTAACCACGCAGTATACTCTTTTTCTGTTCCAATATCTGCTTTTTTTTGTTTATTACAAATTTGCATGAGTACAATTGAGTGTTCTAGAATTCCCATTATTTGCAATATGATCTATAATTTGCTATGATTGACATAAATGCCTTTGCATAGTCAATGAAACACAGATAAACATCTTTCTGGCATTCTTTGCTTTCAACCAAGATCCTTCTGACATCAACAATGATATGTCACATTTCATATCTTCTTCTAAATTCAGCTTGAATTTTTGACATACTACTACTGCAACCATTTTTGAATTATCTTCAGCAAAATTTTACTTGTATGGGATTTCAATGATATTGTTCTATAATTTCCACATTCTGTTAGACCACTTTTTCTTTAGAATGGAACAAATATGCATCTCTTCCAGTTGACTGGTCAGGTAACTGTGTTGCAAATTTCTTGGCATAGATGAGTGAGCTCTTCCAGACTTGCATCCATTTGTTGAAATATCTCCATTGGGATTCTCTCAATTCCTGAAGCCTTGTTTTTCACCATTGCCTTCAGTGCAGTTTAGACTTCTTTCAGTAACATAGTTTGTTGGTCAAATGGAATATCCTGAAATTGTTGAACTTTCACCAATTATTTTTGGTAAGTGACTCTGTTTATTCCTTCCATCTTCTTCTTCTTCTTCTTTTTTTTCTTCAAACCTTGAATGGATATAGTCCCATTCACCTACCCATAACTTGTCATCTTGCCTGTCCACCTATGAATCCAGTCATAAAAGAACTCATTGCTGTTGAGTAGGACCTGACTCATAGTGACCTCTCCTTGGGTTTCTGAGGCAGTATCACTGCAGAAGTAGGTTGCCCAACCTTCCTTCCGAATGCATCCAATCATAAACTAATGTTTTTTTTTTTTCTTATGACCTATAATGGAGGATTGTGTATGTAATAGTGTTTACCATTGTTCTCTGTAACTCTTGTGAACCTCTCCAAGTGATATTGTGGTACTCACCAGCCATTTGTACATTGCCTTCCATCATCTTTAGATGCTTCCTACATCATTCAATATTTTGCCTATGTTAACATTAATATGAACATTGCAATTTGAAGTTTGGATTTTTCACCTCCATTCTTTCACCTCAAGAATTACCCAGCATGTTCTTCACTTTTAGTTTTATAACCCCAGGTCTTTGCACATTTCATAATAATGTTTTACTTTGTATTCTTGTGCTGCCCTTTGAAATCTTCTGTTCAGTTCTTTTACTTCATCATTTCCCATTATTTGAAGATGATGGGAGCCATGTGTCAGGAGATGTGGATGGCTTCAAGGAGAATTGACAGTTGCTACAACAAGAAAATGAGGACTTCAATCTTGAAATCTCAAAAACTAGATCCTCCCAATAACCTAAATGAACTTCAGGAAAGCTCTGTAGTCAAGCCTACATATTAGAGCACAGCTGGCAACAACTTGATTTCAGTTTTAGAGGATCTTCTGCAGAGAACCAAGCCATACCATGTTGGATTTCTGATCCACAGAACTGTGAGCTAATAAATGGTCATCATTTAATGCTGCTAAGTTTGTGGTAATTTGTTACACAACACTAAAATCAAATACATTTTATCACACTACAAAAGTACAAGTATTTATGGCACATGTATAATGTTCTTTACTGTACAATTTTCTATATTGAAAAACTCTGAAAATAGTCTGAGTGTGCCTCAATAATGAAATTTTTGGGAATGCTTAGATATGAAAAAAGAAAAAAAAAAACTCATTGTCATTGAGTCAGATCTGACTCCTAGTGACCCCTCCTTGGGTTTCTGAGGCAGTATCACTTCAGAAGTAAATTGCCCAACCTTCCTTCTGAGGAGTGGCTGGTGGGTTTGAACCACCAGCCTTCTGGTTAGCAGTCAAATGCCTTGGGCACTACACCACCAGAGTTCT
>NW_006922627.1:233184-241580 GCF_000298275.1 Orycteropus afer afer
TTATATAGGTTTCCTCAGAAGGGTTGGACCAGAGAAGAATAGGAGCAAATTATTAAATTTACTTTATATGGGGCCATGATTATGAAAAATCAAGAAAATTTTTACACACTGAAAGAAACATTCTTTGATGGTTACCATGGATGGGAGGGAAAGAAAAAGAAGATCATTAACTGAAAAGTAGACACATATTAAACTGGGTAAAGGGGAAAGCAATATACAGTAAGGGGGAAGTCAGCACAATATGATCAAGGCAGACACTGGGAGATGCACAAGAGTTATTGGCAACAAAAGAAAATAGTAGTACACAGAAGATCATGCAATAAAGACAAGGACAAAAATAACCTATGAGTGGATGCCTGTTAGCTGAGCAGGTATGGGAAGGCAAATGGGACAATATCAAGTATATATGGGTTTGGCCAAGGATATTTCTACATATGTATTTACATGTGCTGCAAATATATCAATGTATGCAGTAGATATATCCATGTAGACAGTATACCACTCGTCTGTCAGTTTGTGTACTGTGACCGCTTGCATGTTTCTGTGAGGCTAGAGGCTATGCCACCTGTATTTCAAATATCAGTAGAGTCACACATGGTGGACAGGTTTCAGCAGAGCTTCCAGAATAAGACAGACTCAGAAGAAAGAAGGGGCCACCCATTTCTCAAAGAATTGACCAATGAAAACCTTATGGCTAGCAGTAAAACAGTCTGATATATTACTGGAAAACTTTATGAATAGCCCTGAAACATTGTCCGATATAGTACCAGATGATGAGCTCTTCAGGTTGGTAGGCACTCAAAATACAACTGGGGAACAGCTGCCTCCCCAAAGTAGAGTCAACTTTAATGATATGGATGGAATAAAGCTTTCGGGACCTCTATTTGCTGATGTGGTATGACTCAAAATGGGAAGAAACAGCTGCAAACATCCATTAGTAATTGATACATAGAATGTACAAAGTATGAATCTAGGAAAATTAGAAGTTGTCAAAATGAAATGGAATGCATAAAAATCAAAATTCTATGCATTAGTGAGTTGAAATGGACTGGCGGTGGCCATTTTGAATCAGACAACCATATGATCTACTATGCCAGGAATGACAAATTGAAGAGGAATGGAATAGCATTCATATTCACAAAAAAATGTTTCAAGATCTATCTTGATGTACAATATTGTCAGTGATAGGATAATATCCATATGTCTACAACAAAGACCAGTTAATGCTATTATTTTTCAAATTTATACACCAACCACCAAAGCCATAGGTGAGGAAATTGAAGATTTTTACCAACTTCTGCAGTCTGAAATTGACCAAACATGCATTCAAGATATGTTTATTCTCACTGGGGATTGGAATGCAAAAGTTGGAAACAAAGAACCACCAGTAGTTAGAAAACATGGGAGGAAGATGAGCAAATCCACTTCTGCAGAGATTTACAGCTTTGGAAACCCAATGAGGGTCGTTACAAGCCAGAATCAACTTGATGGACATGAGTTTGGTTTGATTTATACAGTAGAACATACAGAAGACAAAGTCATGAAAACTTCTTAGCCATAACAAAGGACCTTGAGGGAATGAGTCACTGAGCTTGGGAGCTTGGGAGCTTAGGATCACAGTATCATGGGATATCTACATCAATTGGCATAACATGACCTACAAAGAGTGTTCTACATCCTACTTTGATGAGTAGAGACTGGGGCCTTAAACCATGCAAATGACCATATAAGAGAAAACAATTGATATCTCCCCATTCAGGGCAAAGAAGAGTGAAGAAAATTAAAGACTTAACAAAATAATTAATCCAAAGGACTATTGGACTACGTGAACCACAGCCTCTATTTGCCTGAGACAAGAATAATTAGATGATGCTTGCTACTGCAACCAACCACTCCGAAAGGGATCACAATATAAGCTCATGGACATAGTGGGAGAAAAGTGTAGAACAAAATCCAAAATCATAAAAAGACCAGACTGTCAGAGATCGGTGGTATATCTGAGACTATGGCACTTAATTTCTTAAAACTTGAAACTGAACTCTCCCTCAGGGATCACTGTTCAGCTAAACAATAGACAGACTCATAAAGTGAGCAAGGACCTCTGGTGGTGCATTGGTTAATTCATTTGGGTGCTGACCAAAAGTTTGGTGGTTTAAACCCATCATATGCTTTGTGGGAGAAAGATGAGGCTGTCTGCTTCTGTAAAGATTTACAACCTTGGAATCTCTACGAGACAGTTCTACTGTGTCCTATAGGGTTACTGTGAGTTGGAATCAACTTGATAGCTGTGGGTTTTGGCTTATAAAATGAATAATATGTGCAACTAACACAATCCTCAAAACAATCAACCATATGGTACCAAAACAGCAACATTTTCCCAAAAACAAAGCTAAAAAGGTAGGAAGGGGCAGGAAAGAAAAACAAATGGAAACAGGGAACCCAGGCAGAAAGTGAGAAGAATGATGTTAAAATGAAGGGTTTGCAACTAATGTCATAAAAAGAAAAAACTTGTAAGTTGCTGAAAGGAAAACTATTTTGCTTTGTAAACTTTCACCCAACCACAGTACATTAAAAAAAAAAAAATCTTTATAAATCTCTGTACTTCTTGACATGTTACATGTTACCCTTATCATAAAAAACTAATAAAATGTAAGCTATAATGCATTTTTAATAAGTGAACTGTACCTATAATTCAACAGGCTTGAAAATTTTTAAATAAAATAAATATCAAAGGAGGAACAAACAAAGCAGATTTAATGGGAAATGAAATGAATATGTTGATATAAAAATTCATAAATTGAGATTTATGAAGTAGAAAACTAAAACTTTATAGAAATCCATTCTTATTTATAATCTCTGTAACAGCTTGGAGTTTATCCACTCTGATTTTGTTTGCACACACATATGCATA
The DNA here is from genome assembly GCF_000298275.1 of Orycteropus afer afer. Classification (NCBI taxonomy): domain Eukaryota; kingdom Metazoa; phylum Chordata; class Mammalia; order Tubulidentata; family Orycteropodidae; genus Orycteropus; species Orycteropus afer. The sequence goes on from NW_006922627.1 coordinate 236,096, forward strand.
TATACACAACTAAAGTTATTTTAGGAAGTGTTTTGAATTGTTTAATTATTTAGATCATGTTGTTTAATGTTTGATGTTAATTTCTATTTTTCTTTCATTTTGGTCAAATACCAGGTCTTTTACAATATTCTGTTTGAAATTTTTTAGGGTTATTTTCAGCTTTTGAGAAGTTTTGATGGTGTAGTGCCTAAGGCACTTGACTGCTAACCAGAAAGCTGGCAGTTCAAACCCACCAGTCATTCCTCGGAAGGAAGATAGGGCAATCTACTTCCATAGTGATACTGCCTCGGAAAAAACCCAAGGAGGGGTCGTTATGAGTTGGGTCTGACTCGACGGCACATAACAACAACAACAACATGCTAAAAATATTATGATCTCTAAGTTAATCATATTCTTAATAAAGGTTAGGCCATTCTTTCAACTTTTGTGTCTATGACATATTTGTAGTTGTATATCTCATGAATTTCTATAATTGAATTTTTTGTGTTGTATTAAATTAAAGAATTTGTCTTTGAATGGGACAGTTCGATCAATTTACATGTATTTGATATGTTGGAACTTTCATAATCTTGTTTTATATAGTTGGATTTTCTCTTTCCATGAGATTAATTTTGTCTTCTGTTTTTGAGATATGAACTGTAGTTTCCTTCTCCTTTTTTCAGTATCTCACTTATGATTTGGTCAGTACACATCCTCTATTGCTGTAGAGGGATAGCATGGTTTGTCTGACTAAGCTGCCATCTTGGGCTACGTCTGAACACATATTTCCTAATTATCTAAAATTAAAGATTATTTAACATGTGACTACAAAAACTGAAGACATTTGCATGCAATAAACTTACTCACTTGTTCTTCAATGATTCTTGTGTTTTGTTAGTAGAATTTGCAAATTTCAGCACATAATTATTAGGTTTATATTCTTAATTACTATTTTTATCATTTGGCTTATTCTGTCACAACTTTTAATATAATTTAACAAGCAATTGTATGTTTGCTAGATTTCAATGTTCAGTATCTGATTTCCAATTTCTTGAATATGTGTTTTGATTTAGCTCTGGGACAGTAGTAAGTGTTTTGAGAAATTTTTATTTTTTCCAGAATGATTGAAGATTGGTATGCTTTTGATTTTTAATAGTCAATTTGAGATATAATTCACATGCCATGCAATACATCCATTAATGATATGCTTTTTAAGAATTGATTATCTTAATATATTTTCCGTTTCTAATTATTTTTTGAGAAAATTTTATACTCACATTAAGAAATAATACAGAGAACTCTCATGAACATTTTACTCAGTTTCACTCAATGATGGCACCTTACAAATTATAGAAAATGTCACAACCAGTATATTGAGATACAATCCACCAATTTATTCAGACTTCCTCAATTGTACTGGTACTAATTTGTATGTATGTGTGTGTGTGTGTTTAGTTCTATACAATTTATCACACATGTAAAGTGGTGTAGCTACTGTCACAACCAAATTACAGAAGTTACACCAGCACAAAGATCCCTTGTGTTTCCTTTCTATAACCATATGCACTTTCTTTCTGAAGCCTGACCACCACTGACCTGTTTCTCCATTTCTAAAATATTATTAATACTTTTGGGTTTATGCATTTTTTTCCCTCTAAGTACAATTTTTTTCTACATGTTGTAGTGTAAAATGTCTAAAATATTATCTTTTCAATAATGTTATATCAATGAAATCATACAGTATGTACCCTTGTAGGATTGACTTTTTTTTCATATGAGGATTCATCCAAGATGATGCGTGTATTAATATATTCTATATATATTCTAGATATTTGTCCTTTATCTGATAAGTGGTTTCCAAGTATTTTCTCCTACTCTGTAGCTTCTATTTTCAATGTCTTCACAGAATTTTTCACACAATGAAAGTTTTTAATTTTGATTAGGTTCAATTTATCTTTTTTTCTTCTTTTACAATGGGTCATGCTTTTGATGTCAAATCTGAGACCACTTTCCATTGGGCATATTTGTAGGGGTCCATTTCTATGTTCTCCACTTTTGTCTGTTGAACTGTCTATCCTTCCTCAAATCTACACTGTTTTGATTATGGTAGCTATAGTTTAATATTGGATAAAGTGATTTCTTCCACTATATCTTTTTTTTTTAATTTAGCAATTCTACATCCTGTACTTTTCATATAAGTTGTAAATAAGCTTTTCTGTAGTTACAGAAAAACTTTGCTGGGATTTTGATAAGAACAACATTAAACTTACAGATCAATTTTGGGAGAATTTACTCCTTTAATATATTGACTCATCCAATCTGCAAATGAGGCATGTCTCTCCATTTAGTCTTCTTTGATTCCCTTCATCAGTATTTTGTAATTTTCTGCATACTGATCCTGTACATGTTTTCCTAACTTTATGTTTAATAATTTTTGAGTGATTTTCAAAAGGTTGGCAGTTCGAATCCACCAGCCACTCCAAGGAAGAAAGATTGGGCAATCTATTTCCGTGAAAATTTACTGCTTTAGAAAGCCAAAGGAGCTTGCTATGAGTTGGAGTCAACTCAAAGACAACGAGTTTTTTTTTTTTTAATTGCTTTTTGATTTGTTTTTTACATGTTCGCTGATAGTAAGCTTTTCTATATAGATACAAAAATATTTATGTTTTTATGTGTATGTGTGTTAATCTTGTTTTCTACAACTTTGTTGTGTTCACTTACTAATTCTAGGAGGATATCTCAATGTAAAATATAGTTGTTGTTGTTATGTGCCGTCGAGTCAAACCCGACTCATAGCAACCCCTCCTTGGGTTTCCGAGGCAGTATCACTACGGAAGTAGGATTGCCCAACCTTCCTTCCGAGGAATGTAAAATATTAGGTCATCTGAAAATAGGGACAGTTTCATTTCTTTTCTTCCAATCTGCATGTCTATTATAACTTTTTTTTTTCTTTTTTACCTTAGTGCAGTCACTAGAAACTTCTAGTAATTTACTGAATTAGAGTGGTGAGAGGACTTCTTTGTTTTGTTCACAGTCTGAGGGAGAATGTATCTGGTCTTTCATTATTAATTAAGATGGTAGCTGTAGTTTTTGAAATGGAGATTCTTTATTGAACTGAGGATGTTCCATTCTAGTCATTGTTTACTGAGCGTTTTTTAACTTGGGAGAGTTCTGGATTTGTCAAATTTTGTTTTGTTATGTACATATTTGCCACCTGTGATCATAAGATTTTTCTTCCTTAATCTATTTGATATTGGAGGATTGGTTGTGGAATGCTGCAATAGTCGTACTATTTTGCCTAACTTAATTAACTCATTCAGCACAGTCTTCAGTGTTCATCCATGTTTTCGCATTCATAAGAACAACTTTTTTCTTTATGACAGAATTGTATTGTATGTATATGTCACATTTTGTTTATCCATTCATTAGTTGATGGATACTTGGATTGTTTCCACCCTTGAGCCATTGTGAAAAATGCTGCAGTAAACATTGGTATAAAAGTATCTGATTCCTTTCTTTTGAGCCTTAGATATACACCTATAAGTGGATCATTGAGTCATGTGGTAATTCCATGTTTAACTTTTTGAGGAAGGACCAAAGTATTTTCAACAACACCTGCAGTATTTTACATTCCTATCAGGAATGGAAAAGAGTTCCAATTTCTCCACACCCTCACCAACACTTGTAATTTTGCTTTTTTCTGATAATAGGCATTGTAGAGGGCACGAAGTTGTTTATCATTACAATTTTGGTTTTCATTTCCCTAATGTTTAACAATATTGAGCATCTTTTCATATGATTTGTGGCTATTTGTATATTTTATTTAGAGAAATGTTTGTTCAAGCCCTTTGCTTATTTTTTAATTGATTGTCTTTTTTTCCTTTTTGAGTTGTAAGAATTCTGTATCTATACTGGATTTTAAATGCTTATCAGATATGTTGTTATTGTTGGTGCCATCTAGTCTGACCCAACTCATAGCGACCCCTCCTTGGGGTTCCAAGGTGGTATCACTGTGGAAGCAGATTCCCCAACCTTCCTTCTGAGGAGTGGCTGGGGGGTTTGAACCGCCAGCTTTCTGGTTAGCAGTCAAGTGCCTTAGGCACTACGCTACCACAGCTCCTCTTATCAGATATATCATTCCCAAATATTCTTTCCCATTCTGTAAGTTTTTTCTTTATTTTCCAGATAAAGTCTTTTGAGGCAAAAAAATTTTAATTTTGATGGAGTCCAATTTATTTTTTCTTTTGTCCCTTTTGTCTCGTGGTATCCTATCAAAGAATCCACTGCTAAAAGCAAAATATTGAAGCTTTACACCCATATTATCTTCTAAGAGTTTGATGGTTATAGTTCTTATATTTAGGATATTGATCCATTTTGAATTAATTTTTGTGTATGGTGTGAAATATGGTTCCAATTTCAATCTTTTGAATGTGGAGATCCAGTTGTCCCAGAACCACTTGGTGAAAAAACTATTTTTCTTCCATTGAATTAACTTAGCACCCTTGTCAAAAGTTACTTGGCTACAGATATATGATTTATTTCTGGACTGTTATTTGTATTCCATTGGTCTATTGAATTAATTACTGTTAATTTGTTCCTTCCTTTATTACTATTCATTATTGCTCTGATTATTGCAACATATATTTTTCATTTATCATGGTGTACTGACATCAACATTTCATCACTTCAAGTGAAATCTTACTTCGATTATGTCCTGTTCTGGTTACCTAGTGCCACTCTGACAGGAATATACCACAAATGTAATGGCTTGAACAAAGAGGAGTTTGTTCTCTTACAGTTTTTGAGGCTTTAAGTCCAAGTTCAAAGTGCCAGAGTCTAGGGGCTGGGTGGAAGCCCCTCAACTTTGGGCTTCACTGAAGCTGGAGTTTTTTCTTCACTCAGACAGCTGCTGGATGCTGAGACTGACAAACCCAAGGTTGACAAGTAAAAAGGCACAGTCCTAATGTAATCAAACAACACAACAGGCCACTAATTCAAGTACATTGGAAGTCTCAAGATCAGCAGGCTGATGAACAACAACTTGGCTACATGCAGGGTTCAAGCATGCCAAAAGGCTAGAGACCAATCCCAAAGCTGGTTCTCATATACGGGAAGCAGACCACATCCTTAAAGCAGCTACTCAGCTGCTCATGGCAGATTCCACCATAGAGGTGATTGCCAGTCTCATCATGGGGAATAACTACCTCCAGCTGCCCAGCCACTCAACCGTGCCCAGCCAAGTTGACAACAACCTTAACCTACCATACGTACCTTGACACTTACCTCTTTTTAAATAAAATTGTCGTAAGCATTTTCTCTAAGTAGATTGAGCACATATTAGATGTTTTTTTGTTTCAACTGTTTAATATGATTTAATAAAATCATGAGAAAAAAAATAGATTATTACTGCAGTGTAGTAAATTACTTAGTGTGGTTTTTCTACCCATAAGTCTTTGTAAACTCCAAGGTGGGATTTTCTATGAGCAACTGAGGAGCTCCTGATTGC
>NW_006922627.1:244425-250924 GCF_000298275.1 Orycteropus afer afer
GGATTAGAGGAGGTCAGAACATGTGGCCTCCTTGCCGTTTTTGCAATTACACTTATCCCTACTCTTATTCTTTCGATATTCCATTTTTTTCCTCTTCTGCAGTCATAAGCTTTCTATATTATCATACCTTTTTTATTTAGGAAGTTCTTTCAGGCATTTTTTAATAGTTGATTTGCTGGCAACAAATGCAACAAGTTGTCTTAGTTTTATTTGATGTAAGAATGTATTTCTACTGAATATAAAATCTGTGGTTAACAGTTCTTATATTACTTGAAAAATTGTGTGGTACTTCTTTCTTGCCTTCATATTTTCAAATGAGAAATCTGATGACATTTAAGGTAGGTTTTCCATAGACAGAGATAGATATAGAGATAGAGATATATAAATATATAAAACCTCATTGCCATCAAGTCAATTCTGACTCATAGTGATCTCCATTGGGTTTCTAAGGCTGTAAATCTTTTTATTATTATTATTATTACTAAGCTTCATGACTAATTTGCATATTTTATTTGAAGATCTTGTTTTACGTTCAAAGTCACGCATTCATTTAGTTTCATTCCCAGGACTGTAAATCTTTATAGAACAGACTGCCCCATTTCTCTCCTTCAGAGCAGCCATTGGGTTCTAACCACCAACCTTTTGGATAACAGCCACATGCTTTAACCACTATACAACCAGAGCTCTTATACGGGTTTCATATAAGTAATACTTATTTTTTCTGACTAATTTTGTTTTTTATTCTATTTAGCTTTTAAAAGTTTAAATGACATGTGTTGGCATAAATTTCTTTGGATTTATCCTCTTTGGATTTATTCAGATTCTTGAATGTAGATATATACCTTTCACCACATTTTGGGAGTTTTCAGCTATTATTTTTTTGCATAGATTTTCAAACCTGATTTCTCTTCCTTATCCTTTGGGATCTCCAATAATATGAATGTTCTCTCTTTTGTTATTGTCCCACAGATCCCTAAAACCATGTTCATTTCGTCTCAGTCTATTTTCACTCTATTGTTCAAATTGGGTACATTTTATTGATCCATCTTCAAGTTTGCTTATTATATCCTGTGTCATTGCCACTCTACTATTGAGTGCATCTTTGAGGTGTTTTTTTTTTTTGGTTGTTGTTGCTGTTTTAGATTTTGGTTATGGGATTTCCAATTCTGTAATTTCCCTTTGGTTCATTGTAATGGATTTTGTTTCTATACTAAGGTTTCTATTTTTTTTTTCAATTGTTCCAAGACTTTTAAATTATTTGTTGAAGCATTTTTATGAGGCTGCTTTGAAATTCTTTTCAGATAATTCCAGCATCTAATTCATTTGGGCATTGGCATCCCCATATGGGAATTGTTGTAAAGTGATGCTTAGTACAGTGAATTAGATGTTATCTATACTGAAGAAATCAATAGGGGTATTCTTGAAATTCTTGAGATAGGTTTAAGGCTATGAAATATATCATAGTCCTTGCGTGAAAGTATCATTACCCAGCCATTGAGTTGATTCCAGTTCATGAATGTATACAAGTAGTGGGGACCTAGTCACTTTCCCACTGCCAAAATAGTAGCAATAAACACTTGTGTTCTCTTTAAGAACAGTTTATCTCTGCAATTTTATAAAAGAGGAAACATGATGAAAGGTGAACAGGTTTCAAAGAGGGAAGTGATGAATAGAAAAAGATAATAGGAATTACCTGGAGCATTCTTTCTCCATGTGATAGCAAAAGTACTTGAACTTGGGCTTGCTTTGTTTTTATATAGTCTCACCTACTTCTTATTTTCCCTTTTGAGAAGTTACTGATCTACTCACTGCCAAATGAGTCTGCCTTATTAAAAGAGGTGGCCTTAAAAAGCAATGACAGGTGCTCACCAGCATCAGTTAAAGGCTTCTGAAATATGACATCTTGATGTATACCCTAGTCCACTACTAAGGTCAGTGTTCTCATTATTGTTGAAAATTACACCTAGGTATTTAAAATATACATATTTATTTGTTTTAGTATATTCCGCAACTGAATAAACAAGCATATTTGAAATTATTTGTTGGATTTTCTTTATTTCATGGTCAACATTTTTTTTCTCTCCCCTCATGATTTTAACTGTCAACTTTGTTGAAATAGGCTATTTTTAGTGAAATTCTGAGCTAGACATGGCATTTTGACTCACCACATTAGGAACTCACTCTATGTCTATGAAGATACATTGATTTATTGCTCTTTAAGTCAAAATGGAAGGAATAAACTAAAGGGCAATATAGACATAGATGTAAGTTCTTGGTGCAAAAAAAAAAAAAAAGATGAGTTTAGCATTTAAAATTAAATATTACTTTTAAATACATTCTAAAACAGAATGTATTTATATCACTAAAGACTACTGTCTTTCTGATACACCCAAAGTAGATGATGAAATTTATTTCTTTGTTTAAAATATTCATGCTTGCACAACAGAATAAAGAAAAAAAACCTTGTACAATGGAAAAACAGACTCATTTATGAACTCAACAATGTATATTGAATGTCCATTGGGTTAACTTATTCTTTTTTCAAATATTTGTTAAGTATCTATATGCAAGATAAGGAGCTCTGGTAGTGTAAAGAGTAAGCACTGTGCTACAGTGAATTACTTGGATGGCTTTCTAGCCAGGTCTTTGTGACTCCCACCTGATTCATGGGTGGAACTATACAAATGTAAGATGCTTATGGCCTATCAAGGGGATTGGATAGTTTGAGAGTAATGTAAATAACATTGTAGTGGTAGGACTATGCATTCAAGTTTTGTCATTCTTCAAGGCTTAAAATGAGCCTTCCTGGAGACAGAAAGGGGGCTCTTACTGACATCAAGAGAGAATAACCAGAGGTGGAGTGGAGCAGAACATATCCTTGAACCTGATATCCCTGTGCTGGACCTCCTTGGCAGAGATGCCCAGCAAAGATGCTTGGCAGAAATGTCCAGCAGAGAGATGGTGGCAGTGGAAGCAAGAGGCATGAGACAGAGCTACAGGCTTGCCAGCCCATGCAGCAAAAATGCTGAGTGCCTGTCACCAGGGGATACTGCATGGATTAAAATCAGGTAGGGAGTGTGTCAAGGTTGTATCTTTTTCCCCATACTTATTCAATCTATATGCTGAGCAAATAATCTGGAAAGCTGGACTATATGAAGAAGAGCATGACATCAGAATTGGTGGAAGATTAATTAACCTGCGATATGCAGATGACGCAACTTTGCTTGCTGAAAGTGAAGATGACTTGAAACACTTACTGATGAATATTAAAGACTACAGTCTTCAGTGTGGATTACACTTCAACCTTAAGAAAACAAAAATATGAACAATTGGACCAATAAGCAGCATCATGATAAATGGAGAAAAGATTGAAGTTGTCAAACATTTCATAATTCTTGGTTCCACAATCAACACCAATGGAAGCAGCAGTCAAGAAGACTTATCACTCCAGGAAAATCTGCTGCAAAAGACCACTTTAAAGTACTGAAGAGCAAAGATATAACTTTGAAGACTAAGGTCCACCTAACTCAAGCCACGGTGTTTTCAATCGCCTCATAAACATGTGAAACCTGGACAATGAATAAGGAAGACTGAAGAAGAGTTGATGCTTTTGAGTTGTGGTGTTGGCAAAGAATACTGAAAGTACCATGGACGGCCAGTAGAATTAACAAATATGACTCAACGGCACATAACAACAACAACAACATCCTGGAAGAAGTACAGCCAGAATGTTCCTTGGAAGCGAGAATGGTCAGACTTCGTCTCACCTACTTTGGTCATGTTGTCAGAAGAGACCATTCCCTGGAGAAGGATATAAAGCTTGTTAGAGTGGAGGGTCACCAAAAAAGGGAAGGTCCTCAACGAAATGGATTGACACAGTGGCCCCAATTATGGGCTCAGGTATAGCAAGGATTATGAGGTTTGCACAGGAACTGGCAGTGTTTCATCCTGTTGTACATAGGGTCACTATAAGTCAGAGCCGACTTGACGGAACCTAACAACAACAACAACAACAAGTTGTACCTATTGGCAGTGCTAAGAGAACTTTGTAACACTTGCTTTAGCAGGCCACTGGCCAGAGCAAGAGGTCAAGGGCCAGAGAGGCATGCCTGAGGGCATAGCAGAGGGGTGACTGTCCTGATTGAAGAATTGTATCCTGAGAGTGTTCATGAAACTGAACTGTAGTCTGTTATTTTCCTAATAAACCCTATAATTATGAGTATTATCTGTGAGTTCTGTGTGGCCATTGCAACAAAGTATGGAACCTGGTAGAGAAGTAGTGAATGCCTTGGGAGGGATGGTTGGTGTCAGAGTTGGTAAAAAGGTTGGAAGGTGGTGACATGTCTGGCCTCATAGTAATGAACCTTGGGCTGTTAATGGTAACTCTGTTCCTGCCTTGTGAAGTTAGAAGAGGTTAGAAGATGCTGCCTCCATGTCCTTTTTGCAAGCACTCAGATGCTAAACTAAGGTTAATGGTTTGAATACAGCCAAGGAGCTCCATGGGAGAAAGACCTGGTGGTCTGCTCCCATAATGAATACAATTTAGAAAACCCTATGAAACAGTTCTACGCTGTCACATAGGATCTTTTTAAGCCAAATTCCTTCTGATGGCACCCAACAAACTATATGCAAGATTTGATGCTAGGCTGTATTACAAATACAAAGTAATTAGTCAAGACAAATCCCTGCCCCACAAATAGTAAAAGAAATCCAGTAAGATAATGTGAACAATACAAACCTGTGTTTCAGCCATGCAGGCATGCCACTATTCATGTATCTAAATGACTATCAAAAAGTTAAATAAAATGTTTTCTTTGCTTTCCTTGACAAATATGCTTTCAAGATGACCTGAAAAGCCAGGTCAGAATTTAAAAATTTTGGACTCCTCATAACTCTGTACAAAAACATGGAAGTGTAGGAAGACCTATCATCCAAAGTCCAGACCCATGCAACCACTCCCATTCTCTTCCCATGCACAACGTTGTCCCATTCAAAAGGAACTTTATGTGCACACATAGGACATCTAGTTCCATTTCCAACCTCTGTAAAGCTGTCCTTTGGTCATCCTTTGCCTTAGTAAGAATCAAATGTGGGAACAAATCTAGGAAAATTTGGTCAGATCCTGAAAGAGTGATCAGGGAAGTTGGTTAGGGAATTCTTGGCTACTGAACACAAAGTATCTAGAAAGGAGGTTGCAGGATTTTAGTAGAAACTTGTCCTTGTTCTCATGGGCTCTTCACTTCCAGGGAGTAGAACAGATGAAAGACTTCCAGAATGAGATTCTCTAAAGCACAAGGCCCTCAGCAGAGGCTCTTCTAGTCAGGGTTAAAGAACAATATAACAGTCATGAGGAAATACAGATTGTATGGTGCACTCGTACAATTCAATTATTGAAAGGAAAGACTTGATATGAATGTATTGATATAAAGTGATGTCAGTGTCAAAAAGTTATGTAAAATAAATAGAATAATGTGTATAATATAATCTCATTTTTGTGAAAAAAAAAGATAAAAGCTATTTGTACTATTTGTACATCTTTGTGTGAGTACAGAGAAAAAGAAGGTAAGAAACTTGGTATATCTTATTTGAGAAGGCATGTGATTGGAGAAAATATTTTCTTTATACAACTCTGCATTTTTTTTACAGTGTCATAAAAGACATATTGATTATCTCCTATGTGCCTGAGGGCACATAGGACATACCTATTATATATATAAGACATACCTCATTTCATGCTCACCACAATCATCTGTTGTTGTTAAGTGCCATCGAGTGAGTTCTGACTCATAACTACCTTATATACAATAGAACAAAACACTTCCCAGTCCTGTGTCATGCTCACAATTGTTTCTAAGCTTCAACTCATTGTTGCAGACACTATGTCAATCCATCTCATTGAGGGTTTTCCTCTTTTTTGCTCATCCTCTAGTTTACCAAGTGTGATATCCTTTTTCAGGGACTGGTCCCTTCTAATAACATGACAGAAATATAGGAGACAAAGTCTCACCATACTCACTTTTAAGAAGCATTCCAGCTTTACTACTTCTAAGACAGATTTGTTCATTCTTCAGGAAGTCAATGGGTATATTCAATATTCTTCCCCAACATCATAATTCAAATGCACCACTTCTTCTTTGATCTTCTTTATTCATTATTCAGCTTTCACATGCATATGAAGCATTGAAAATACCATGGCTTAGTTCAGGCACACCTTATCCTTCAAAGTGACATAGTTGCTTTTTAAAACTTTTTTAAAAAAGTTTTTATACCAGATTTGCCCAATGAAATATGTCGTTTGATTTCTTGATTCTTGCTTCCATGCCCATGGATTGTGTATTCAAGTAAAATGGAATCTTTGGGAATTTTAATCTTTTCTCCATTTATCATGACATTGCTTATTGACCCAGATGTGAGAATTTTTGTTTTCTTTATGTTGGGGTGTAATTCATATTGAAGTCTTTGATCTTCATCAGTAACTGCTTCAAGTCATCTTCATTTT
>NW_006922627.1:251024-251561 GCF_000298275.1 Orycteropus afer afer
AATAGGCCTTGGGTTACTGCTGGTAATCCTGTCTTCCTCTTGTAGGATTAGAGGAGGTCGGAACATGTGGCCTCCTTGCCGTTTTTGCAGTTGGTGTCAGAAGTGGGATTTGATGCAGTGGCTCCAGACTCATAGAAGCATGAGACTTTGTAAAAGAAAGAAGTAAAGGGCCTGGGAAGTGAAACTTTGGATTCTTAAATGGTTACTTTCTTTGGTGTTACCTCTTAAAAAGTTGGTAATTGATCCAGAGGCTAGGGCTTTTGGTTACACCCAGCCAAAGGCCCGAGGCCATATACTTAGAATGGGACAGTAATCAAGGTGAAGAGATGAACCTGGAATGTCTTTAAAAGGATTATGTGTTTATCTGAATGTACTATGGCTATTGACTATTTTCTTACCTGCATGTACATTAGAAACGATTATGGGTATGTGGGTAACAGAGAGCGTGTAAGTCCGCCTTCAGCCAATACATGATTGGATATGTTAAAAAGGGGAAATAGAATTTTCCCAGCAGAAACACAGGCTTTTGTTTTAAGC
>NW_006922627.1:252726-256307 GCF_000298275.1 Orycteropus afer afer
CCATCTTGCCGGAACTCCTCTAAACATACATATTGAATATGTAAGATGAAAAGATAAAACCCAGATGCACATCTTTCATGATTTTAAGCCACACAGTATCCCCTTGTTCAATGCAAATGTCTCCCTCTTTTTCTATGTACAGGTTCCTCATGAATACAATTAAATGTTCCAGAATTCCTGTCATTCATAATGTTATCAATAATTTGTTATGATCCACGTAGTCAAATGCTTTTGCATAGCCAATAAAACACAGGTAAACATCTTTCTGGTATTCTTTGCTTTCTGTCAAGATCCATCTGATATCAGCAATGACATCCATTGTTCCATGCCCTGTTCTTAATTCAGCTTTTATTTCTGGAAGATCCTTGTCAATATACTGTTGAAACTGTTTTTTTTTAATTATTTTCAGCAAAATTTTACTTGCATGTGATATGAATGATATTCAATAATTTCCACATTCTTTTGGATCACTTCTCTTTTTAATGGGCACAAGTATGGATCTCTTCCAGTCAATGATGTCTTCATTCAGATAGCATGAGATGACAGAATAATGCTAAGGTGAATACATTTGTCTGAACTATTATTAAAAGTATGCAAATCAGTTATTCAGTAATCTGACCCGTTGTGAACTCATCAGCAGCTATTAAGGCAAATACATGCAGTATTCTATGTTGGCCATGACCTAAAGTTATACCTATATAATATAAAGAGAAGAACTAATTGAATTAGGTCTTCTGGTTAAAAATGACAGAGTGTGTTCATTTTCTGATGCCTCTAGAAAGTCCACTAAAATAACAAATATGGGATTTTTTAAGGATAAATCCACAACCTTAAAATAATAAGCAGGGAGACAACAGTAGTAGATAAGAGATTCTCACATATTTGAATAGAACAGAAAAAAGATTGATGAAGTCATAATGACTTAGTACAGTGCAGAAATCAGGGGCCTAAAAGCTTATAAAGAGAAATGTCAACTAGACCCCAATCTATTTAGGTTGCAGAATGCCAAGATGTCTCAGAAATTTGAGGCATTAGTTATCTCAGAAACCAGAGAATAGACAGAGGTTTAAAACAGGAGGAGTGCATGAAAATCAGCAAATGGAGCAAGTAGATTTCCAGGCTCCCTTCATTATTCTTGTATTAATTGAACCACAGAAGCTCTGAGCCAGAAGACACAGTAAAAAAGAAGAGAGGGGTCATATTGAAACAGGGCAACTCAATTCAAGTCTATATACTGAATAATGAAATGCCAAGTCCCCTTTCCTGTTTGACTCCCAGAACACTAACTGTCCAGCTTATAATCTCACAGGTAGACAATTAGAGATTCCTCAATGAAGAAACTGAACCTCCATATGACTGCCATATGAAGGTTTCTGATGAAACGTCCTGGGATGTATTAGATTACATTATGATAAGACCCACCAATAGACAGGTCCTACCGAAGAGCACAGAGTTTTTGATGAGGTTTTTGCTGCAAAACACCTAAATACAAATGGATACCAAAATTTCATATTTAAAGAAAAGTTTTAACATGAAACATTAAGACCCAACAAAGAAAACAGAAATGTTGGAGGACACAAGTAATTCAGGGATTCCTCTCTGCCACCAAAGGTTGGGGGGAGACTATATCTTTATATAACTAAGAGAAGATGATTAAAAGAAAAATCAACAACCAGAACAGGAGAGACAAATAAAACCGGAGAAAATAGTGGTTTGTTGGAAGAGAATTTTCCTGATATTATGAAAGATGAGGATATAACCAATCAAGAAGTCCAATGAACACCAAACAGGATAAATCCCAAAACATGTCAAAATTCCAAGACATGTCAAAATGAAACTCACCAAAACCAAAGACAAAACAAGAATCCTCGAAGGAGCACAGGAAAAATGAAAAGTTACTTACAAAGGGCAACCACTAAGCTTAAGCTCTGATTTCTCAGCAGTAACCATGCAGGTAAGAAGGCAATGAGATGGTGTATATATAGAAACTGTAAACAGAAAATTCTAACCAAGAATTAGATACCGAGCAAAATTGTCTCTCAAATATGGTGGTGAAATTAGGACATTTCCAGATAAGCAGATATGAAAGGGATTTGTTATAAGCAAACCAATCTTACAAGGGATGCTAAAGGCAGACCTTTGGGTAGCAAACCAACAGCAGCAAAGAACAATTTACCATTAACACACGTGATAACATAACACAGAAACCAACCCAGTTATGGAAGTATCCAAAGTAAAATAAGCTTACAAGATTGTAAACAAGGAACCATAGACATCAATTGGCAAATGAGGAAACTACCTCAGGAACCCAAGGAGAGGTCACTGAGTCAGATCCAACTTGACGGTACATAACAACAACAACAACACAAAAGAGGATAAAAAGAGTGTAGTTAAAGAACTTATAAGTGGTGAGGAAGTGAAGAGAATTGTGAGATAGAATGGACTGTTCTACACTAGGGGATAAAATTATAAATCACAGAGTAAGCAAAAAGAAAAAGGATAAACCTTCATATCACAATAAATAGAGTACAATCACAAATATTTAGCAAATACTAAAACAATAACAATGAAGGAAATGATAACACAATTCATAAACAAAATGAGCTCAGCACAAAAACATGTTTGCAACAAAGAAATCAGCAACACCATGAAAAAACAAGTAACAAAATGACAGTAAAAAATTCATACTTATCCTTAATTACACTTAATGTAAATGGATTTAATGCAGCACTCAGGAGAGGGAGAGTTGCAGACTGGATAAGAAAACATAACCAGTAAATATGCTGTTTATAAGAGACACACTTTAGAGACAAAGAAAAATAGATTAAAAATCAAAGGCTGGAAAAAGATATACCAAGCAAATGGCAACCAAAAAAGAGCAGGAGTGGCAATATTGATTTCTGATAAAATTGAGTTTAAGACAAAAAACACTATAAGAGACAAGGAAGGGCATTATAAAATGATTCAAGGAAAATTGAACAAGAGGACATAACCATAGTAAATATCGATGAACCCAATGAAAGAGCTTCAAAATACATAAATCAGACATTAACAAAATTGAAAAGACAAATAGATGACTCCACAGTCATAGTAGGACACTTTAATACACCACTTTCAATGAAAGACAGAACTCAAAAAAGAAGCAGAGCTAAACAATACAATTCACCAACTTGACCTTATAGACATCTACAGAGCACTTCACTCAACAAAACAACAATATACATTATTTTCCAGTGCACATGGAACATTCTCCATGATAGATCATATGTTAGGTCATAAAGCAAGGCTTAATAAATTTAAAACCATTGAAATACTACAAAGTATCTTCTCAGATCACTGCTGTCAAATTAGAAATCAACAATAGGAAGATCAATGGAAAAAGAGAAAACATATGGAAGGTGAATAACACCCTACTTAAAAATGACTGGGTAATAGAAGAAATAAAAAATGAAATGGAAAGATTCCTTGAACAAATGAGAATGAAAACTCAACATACCAAAATCTTTGGGATACAGTAAAAGCAGTGATCAGAGGCAATAGATGCACACATCAAAAAAGAAGAAAGACGGAAAACCAACACT
>NW_006922627.1:257517-260524 GCF_000298275.1 Orycteropus afer afer
AAACTATCACTATTTGCTGTTGATATAATCCTATACCTAGAAAACCCAAGAGACTTAGCAAAGAAACTACTGGAACTAATTGAGAGATTTAGCATAGTGCCAGGATACAAGATCAACATACAAAAATCAGTTTAATTCCTCTACATCAGCAATGAGATTGCTGAAAAAGATATAAGGAAATCAATAACACTTACAATAAACTAAAACCAAACTCACTGTTATCAAGTCAAATCTGACTCATTGTAACCCCCATTGGGTTTCTGAGGCTGTAAATATTTAGGGAAGTAGATCACCCATCTTCCTGCCACAGAGAAGCTGGTGAATTTGAACCATTGACCTTCTGGATAGCAGACAATTGCATTATCCACTACACCACCAGAGCCAATAATAATAATAATAATATACTTGGGAATAAATTTTACCAGGGACACAAAAGACTTGTACAAGGAAAACTACAAAATACTATTTCAAGAAACCATAATAGATCTACATAAATGGAAGAACATGCCATGTGCATGGATAGGAAGATTGAATATTGTGAAAATATCAATACTACCCAAAGCAATCTATACATTCAATGCAATCCCAATCCAGATCCTACCAACTTTCTTTAAGGATATTGAAAAAACAATTATTAATTTTATTTGGAAAGGAAAGAGGCCTTGGATAAGCAAAGCACTATTGAAAATGAAGAACAAAGTAGGAGGAATCACATTCCCAGATCTCAAAAAAATATACAGCCACAGTAGCCAGAACTGCCTGTTGTTGTTGTTGTTGTTGTTGTTGTGTGCCGTCGAGTCAGCCCCGACTCATAGCGACCCCTCCTTGGGTTTCCGAGGCAGTATCACTACATAAGTAGGATTGCCCAACCTTCCTATTACAACAAGCCCACTGACCAGTGGAATAGAATTGAGAACCTGAAAATAGATTCATTGACCTATGGTCAGCAGATCTTTGACAGTGTTGAAATTCATTAAATGAGGAAGTGATTGCTGCTTTAGCAAATGGTGCTGACAAAACTGGATATCCATTTGCAGAAAAATGAAACAAGATTTATACCTCACACCATACAAAACTACCTCCATGTGGATCAAAGACTTAAATGTGAAACGTAAAACTATAAAGCCCTCAAAGAAAAAATAGGGGCAACTTTAGGGGTCCTTATACATGGCATAAATAGACTATCAAACATAACCCAAAATGCACAAACAGTGGAAGATAACTAGATGAATGGGACCTTCTAAAAATTAAAATTTCATATACTTCCAAAACTTCTCAAAAAGACTAAAAAGAGAACCTACAGAATGGGAAAAAAATATACGGCAACAACTTATCTGAGAAGCAATTTATCTCTAAAATTTATAGAAAATTCCAACACCTCAACAACAAAAGGACAAATAATGCAATTTAAAAAATGAGCAGAATACATAAATAGACACTTCACCAAAGAGGATATTTAGGTGGCCAACAAACACATGAAATATTCACAATCATTAGCCATTAGGGAATACAAATCAAAACAACAATGAGATACCATCTTGTCTCAGCACTAGTAGCAAAGTTCAACAAGGCAGAAAATAACAAATGCTGGTGAGGATGCAGAGGGATTGGGATTCCCATACACTGCTGGTGGGACTGTCAAAAGATACAACCACTGTGGAAAGCAGTATGGTGATTCCTTAAAAAGTTGGAATTAGAAATACCATTTGACCCCGCAATCCCATTACTAGGTATATATCCCAAGGAAGTGAGAGCCAGGACAAGAACAGATATATGCACACCCATGTTCATCACAGCAATATTTACAATAGCAAAAAGATGCAAACAACCTAGGTGCCCATCAATAGAAGAATAGATAACCAAACTATGGTACACACAAACAATGGAATACCATGAAACCCTAAAGAATAACATAGAATCTGCAAAACACAGCATAATGTGGATGAACTTGGAGGACATTATGCTGAGTGAAATAAAGTTAATCACAGAAGGACAAATATTGTATGAGTCTGCTATTGTGAAAAGTAAAGGAAAGGTTTTTATTTGGAAGGAAACTTTCTTTGTTGGTTACTAGGGGTGGTAGGGGAGAGGAGGGAACACTGTTAGAGAGGTAGAGACAAGTATTGATCTGGGTGAAAAAAAGGGCAATGCACCAAATGTGAGTGATCAACATGGTGGCATTGAGGAAGAGGAAGACATAGAGAGATACATGGAAGATACAGACATCAAAGATGAACTCTTTTGCACATATAGTACTGCGACATCAGTGAAGGCAAATATTGATCTATGGATGGATAGGTGGTTGGACAGGCTGAATGATCAGGTATGTCTATGCAGGGGGATTGTGCCCATGATCATGTACAGGATTGGCAGATGATGTTTCTACAAACATAATTTTATGTGCTGTAAGAATGTCCAGGCATATAGTAGAGGTGACAAGGGACAAGACTGTGGTGACTTCTTGGCTATAGCTAGCCACCCAGTGGGAGTGAGTAGTTGAACCTGTGGACTCGGGACCATGGTCCCAGGGGACAACAAGCTCAATTGGCATAACATACTAAACAATAACACTGCTCTATATCCTGCTTTGGTGAGTAATGACTGGGATCTTAAAAGCTTGTAAGCGGCCATCTTGATGCAACAATGGGTCTCTCCTCATCCAGAGCAAAGAAGAGTGAAGAAAACCAAAGATACATGGAAATAATTAGTCCAAAGGACTGGTAGACCATGCAATCCTCAGTCTGTATGACCATGAAACCAGAAGAACTAGATGGTGCCTGGCTACCGCTGTCAACTGCTTGAAGGGGGATCTGTGTAGGAGATCCTGGATAGAGTGGGGGAACAATGTGGAAAAAAAAAGGACCAGGTTGCTGGTCTGATAGAGCCTGGTGGAACCCCTGAGATTATGGCCCATAGCTGCTCTTCAGGTCTGGAATTGAACCTACTCCAGTGGCTGATCATTTACATCAGGTAGATACTGTCCTTTGAGAGATCAATCATGGGAGAA
>NW_006922627.1:261182-261803 GCF_000298275.1 Orycteropus afer afer
TGTACCTCACACCATACACAAAAACGAACTCCAGATGGATCAAAGACTTAAATGTGAAACCTAAAACTATACAGTTCCTCAAGGAAAAACTAGGTAGGGACAAATTTAGGGGCCCTAATATATGGCATAAATAGACTACCAAGCATAACCCAGAATGCACAAACAGCAGAAGAGAAACTAGATGAATGGGACCTTCTAAAAATTAAACTTTTATGTGCTTCCAAAGACTTCTCCAAAAGAGTCAAAAGAGAACCTACAGATTGGGGAAAAAAAAAAAAATTGGCAATGATATATCTGACAAGGGACGCATCTCTAGAATTTATAGAAAGCTCCAACACGTCAACAACAAAAAGACAAACAATCCAATTAAAAAATGGTCAGAAGACATGAATAGAGACTTCAACAAGGAGGGTATTCAGGTGGGCAACAGACATTTGAAGAAATGCTCATGATCATTAGCCATTCAAGAGATGCAAATTGAAACAACAATGAGATACCATCTTGCCCCTGCACTAATAACACAGTTCAACAAGACAGAAAATAACAAATGCTGGCTAGGACAAGGAGAGATTGGGACTCTCATACACTGCTGGTGGAACTGTCAAATGGTACAGCCACTGT
>NW_006922627.1:264835-265641 GCF_000298275.1 Orycteropus afer afer
TATTTAAACGTTTTAATATAATTTATTTTTGTCATTGCTGTTTAGAATATACACAGCAAAATACACACCAATTCAACAGTTCCTACATGTACAATTCAGTGGCATTAAATGCTCATTGCAGTATTCCCAACAGCCAAAAAGTGGAAACATTTTGAATATTGCCTTAACCTGAATTTCTATATACGTGTAAGGGAAGAGAGAGGAAGTGTATGTAATGCAGTTAAGTGGTATGAGAAAGTTAACTATATATTTTTCTTGGTAGCAATCCAGTACGTAATGTTTAAAATTGATAAATCAACCAGACAATGGACACATTATTTAGGATATGAAAGCAAACACACACATACCTCAGTTAGAAGTTGTGGTCTTGGGGAATTGAGACCCAGACATGGAGGGAGTTGGGGCAGTGTATGGCTGTTTTACATTCTAAGCCTCATCTTTAGGATGAGTTATATCATTGATATTTATCATCAAAATAGGGACACTGTGTAGAGTAAAAGGAAGTACTTTAAAAAATTAGAAGAGGACAAGAGGTGTAAACCTGGATTGTCCTAAGCAACCTGGAACCCTGGCAACCCTATTTGACTTTCAAAACGCAATGTGTTTATTACACAGAGTCACTTCCAGTTAATTGAATATGTTTGTGTATGTTTCAGAAGGAAGGTTGGGCAATCTAATTCTGTAGTTATAACAGCCTCAGAAACCCAAGGAAGGGTAGCTATGAGTCGGGGCCAACTCCACTGCACATAACAACAGCAACAACAGTGTATGTTTCTTTCTATCTTTCTTTTATAACTCCTTTAACC